>NC_056745.1:606614532-606732032 GCF_019279795.1 Protopterus annectens
CAAACTCTCTTTAGCAATCACCTACCTCTTAAATTATTGTTTTTTGATGCGGTGTCTTGTCCATCCTTTAGCTCTACCCACTCCGTTCGCCCTGCGGACTCACTCCGCTCCCCTACCCTACCTCCAAATCTCACCCAACCCCAGTGCACCTAACCTTATAATTCCATAGCCACACCTCCAACCAATAACCTACCTTATCTCATTAATCAATTAGATATTTTTCCCCTGATTGGTTTTTGCCTTCCTCTCCCTATTTCCCCTAGCAGTTTCACCCCTTCACTAGCCTACTCTACAACCCAATCTGACCTGTTTATCCAAACCTATAAGCCTCACAATGACTAGCCCAGGCAGGCCAATACATTTTAAAGTAATCTTGTACTGGTACATGTCTTACCTCTCGATTAATATCTTACAGCTTAAGCCACTATGAAGTCCCAAGCTTTACCAGATTTCAACACCCTACAAGGCAAACAAACTCATTCTTTCTTACAACTTCTCACACCCATATTAACATAACATCATCATCATCCTACCTTCTTCCACAATTTCACAGATTAACCCATATGAAATATTTCCAAATCAAAAAGGAATACACTATATTCTTTAAAGTCTTCAAACTTAAATATAATCTTCAACTAGGTCTACTTCAACATGGGGACATTCATTAAAACCCAGGTCCTTACACTACCAACTCCACATTAGCCAATAGTTCACCTTCTAAAAACCCCACCAACACCCTAAACTCTCTCTTGATAGGCCATCTTAACATACGCAGATTAAACAATAAAATTACACAACTTCATGCCCTATTGGACACCTATTCTTTTGACATCTTATGCCTAACTGAAACTTGGCTCAAACCCACAAATAAAGACAACAATATAACTCCACCAGGGTATAACATACTCCATCTTGACCGTCTAAATAAAAAGGGTGGTGGGGTTGCTTTACTGTTTAAATCTGAATTGAACATCACCTCAACAGACATTCATCTACTATCACCTTCAAATCTTGAGATTTTAACCACCAAGCTCCAATTAAATGCTAATAAATCCATATACATTATTTGCGCATATATCCCCACAGGAAATAACATTAACACTCTTGAAAATACCCTTAGCTGGCTCTCATTGACCCTCCCACAGGAAACCATACTCCTTGGTGATTTTAATATTGACTGGAATGGGTGTGCCGCTCCTAAACCTACTACTCATATAAACCTATTTGGCTTTCACCAAACCATGTCATTCCCGACCACGACCCACAAACCTAGCAAGAAACAAACTACCTTAGATTGGATACTAGTTAACAGCAACCCCCTCAAGTACAAACCCGGCATACTTCCTGATAAAATTTGTGACCATTCCCTTACCTTCATAACTAGAAAAAAGACCACCATTCCCAATGAAACAATATTTAGAACAACCTGTAACAAAAAAAATGTCAACCCGGTGAACTTCCAAGCAGAGCTCAAAGCATGCAACTGGCCACCCCTAAAATGCCTGCCACTTGATGAAGCAGTCTCTTTCTTTAACAACAAATTCCTGCAAATCCTTGGTAACCATGCTCCCTCACGTACTGTCAGAACAAAAAATAAACCTGCTCCCTGGCTCTCCAATGAGACTAGGCACAGCATTAAACTAAGAAATAAAATCTGGTCTAAATGGAGGAAATCAAAAAACCCAATAGATCACCTAAACTTTAGACAGCTTCGAAATTCCACAAAAAGAGCTATAGTCCTTGACAAAAAAAAAACTACTACCACAAACTCCAACAATCCCAGCAGCAAAACTCACAAAAGTTCTGGTCAGGAATAAACAAACTGCTGCATCCAGGTCACTCCAAAACCCCTACACCCTCTAACCTAACTCAAAGCCCTCCAAACTTAATTGCTGACACTTTCAACAAATGTTTCTCTGAAACTGTCCAATCCCTAGCTAACACCTTACCACCTGCCACCACCTCAGAATCTCCTCCACTAACCAATCTACCCCAATGTTTCATCTCCAGCCCATTCCCACATCCCTCATTCACACTCTACTTCTTAAATTAAAACCATGTACACCATCAGCTGATCTCCTCCCAGCTGAAAACCTGCAAATTGCAGCAGGAGTACCAGCCTACCCAATCTCCATCCTAATAAATAGATCCATTACTGAATCCTACATCCCAGCTCTCTGGAAGACCTCACATATCATCCCCTTGCATAAGGGAGGAAACTCAAATGAACTCGCAAATGTCCTCCCTATAGCCCTCCTCTCACCCCTAGCAAAGGTTATGGAGAGATGTATTCACCATCAACTACTACATCACCTCATTGAAAATAACCTACTAGTGGACTGCCAACACAGTTTCAGGCCTTTCCACAGCACTACTACTACACTCCTATCCTTTACTGACTGCATTAATAAAAATAGAAATAATAACCTGCTCTCTTCTGCCCTCTTTATAGACCTCTCCAAGGCCTTTGATATGGTGAACCACCAAGTGCTATCAAATATTCTCAAATCTCTTTCATTTGATACTCAAGCAGTTAATGGTTTAATTCATACCTTGAAAATAGACAACAAGCAGTGCGCTGGGAGAACAACTTATCCTCCCAGCTCCCAATCACTCTTGGACTCCCACAAGGATCTATTTTGGGTCCACTCCTCTTTAGCATTTTCATTAATGATCTAAAAACCTCCCTCCCTTCCCCAAACCACCTGCATCCAATATGCTGACAATTCAACTCTAATCTGTCATGCTTCCTCTCCAACTGAACTCCAAAACAGGACACAAACTGTATTCACCTTAGTGGAAAAATGGTTCCACCAATGGTGTCTACTCTTGAACCCAAAAAAAAAAAACAAAACTACTAGTGTTTACACCTACACATAAGACCCCTCCACTCAATCTCTTACTTACCTCTAATAATGGTACTGTCATCACTCCCGACACTACCACTAAACTCCTAGGTGTAACGATAGATAATAACCTCAACTTTGACACACACATTAACCTAACTATTAAATCTGTAAATAGAAAACTTGGTTTCCTGTATAAAATCAAACCATTTCTCACAGCCTCTGCCAAGATTACAATTGCTCAAACTCACCTGATTTCAACCCCCTTTATGCCTCTCCCATATATACAAACTTAACCAAAAGCAATTTAAATAAACTGGCTACTTCTTACAACAACATAGCCAGATTTGCCACAGGTACACCATTTAGAACCCACCACTGTCAAAATCTGAAACTACTAGGATGGCTGGAAATACAAAATCAACTACTCTACCAGCAACTCACCTTTATCCACAAAATCTTACACCATCCCATTAATACCCCTACACTCAGTAACCTCCTCAATCCTTATCAAAACCTTCCAACCCTTCGTTCCGCAAATAGATTTCAAGTAGCCATCTTAAAATCTAAAAACAAATCAGGGGACTGTCAGTTTTTTAACTCTGTTGGTAAAACATGGAACAAACTCCCAACTAAACTAACTTCAACTACATCCACCCACCTTTTCAGGACCCAATTAAAAATGTTCTTAAAATCCAAATGGCTTTGCCCATGCACCAAGCCTGACTGATACTATCTTCCCTTCCCTTTAGCTTTTTCAACACCAATTCTTCTACTTCTACTACCTTTCTATGGCTCTCTCTTCTAAAATTATAAATACTTTGCTCTCTTCATACCCTTCATTACTGTGTCAGTTTCCTTACACAACATACTAACTAACTAATGCTTATACTTATCTATGATAAACGCTGCACCAAATGACTGAAACAATAATCTTCAGAATGTTACCCTATCCTGCTTACTGCTGCTGAAATAACAAGTTGTACATGAATGTATAGGTATCAAATTGTTTTTGAATGCATAGTTATCCAACATCATAGTGTTACCCTATTTTGTTTACTGCTGCTGAAAATCAATTGTACATGATTGTATAATTATCTAATAGTATTTTGATTGCATAGGTATCTTTCTGCATTTTGTATTAACTCATTCTTTCTCGGAGCTTTTCTCCTCGGGCCTCTATTGAAAACGGACATACATCCAATTAAACTAGCCCGGTCAACAAATGTAAAATAAATAAATAAATACATACATAGATTCACCTTATTCCCACACTGAGATCAGTCTGCCAAATGGGCTAGTCTATTCTCCACCCCTTTTTTAGAGTAGCAGGGAGCTACTTGTGTCTCTGTCTGTTGCAGAGCTTCTCTAACATCTTTTTCCACCTCTTTACGGCAATAGCCTCTGGAAATAGGCCTTGAGGTAAAATCGCTTACCTCATCATTGAAGACCCTGTCATCTGTGCAGAGCCTCAATATTTTAATAGCCTGTCCTTTGACTATATTGCGAAAGACAAATCGGGGATGCATGCTATCCTTGGTTAATAAACCATTCTTCTAACATGGTTTTCTAAAAAAGTTAGTGCTAAAGTGATTGAACATGTCACATTGAACTTGAATACCCAAAATGTCAATCTCAGTGTAAGAATACTGCATTGTAAAATGTAAAAAATGTGTTGTGGATTCTAAATAGGTAGCAAAATCTCCCAAGGCTTCTATACTGCCTGTCCATAGCAGAAAACTATCATCCACAAAACGTGAATAAAAAACAAGAAATCACTTTCATTCATGATCAGCTTTAAATAACACCTCCTCTTCCCAATGGGCAAGGACTAAATTAGCATATGAGTTGGCGCAGGGGGTGCCCATAGCCACCCCTCCACCGTTGCCAATACTATTGTTGCTCAAACAGAAAAATGCTGTTTTCTAAAACTACTTCTAATAGACAGGTCACCTGTGATATAGTTTTCCCATCTAGATAATTGTTCAGTCTTAAAAACTTCTTCACGGCCTGTAAGCCATAGTTGTTGGGTATAACAGTGAAGAGATTCTTCACGTCAAGGGTAACCAGCAGCAAACGATTAATACAATTTCTGCAAGATAAGAATTCAAACAACATTGTTAAAAATGTGCACTGTCTTTTAAAATTCTTGGAACCATAGAAACAATAGGTTTCAACTTGAATTCAACCCACATAGAATAACATTTGGTGACCCATCCCCTGCCCGATACTATAGGTCTAAGGGGTGGGTCCACCAGATCTTTATGTATCTTTGGTAAAGCTTTAAATACTGTTATTACCTGATGTCTATAGTAATAAAATTAAAAATGCCATCATTTATAACATTATTTAACTTCAACTCAGTGAATACATCATTGACATGCATAATAACACTTCTAACATCCTTTTACATAATCTGCACATAAGTGTCATCTTGAACAAACATATCCCTAATTTTATCAACATAATATTTTGTATTCAACAACACAACAGCCCCTCCCTTATCATCAGGTTGTATTACCAATGCCGTGTTGTCACTCAGTGTTTTTAATGCTGCTCTATCTTCAGCTGTTAAATTATAAAGTTTTTATTTTTAGTTCCATTGCTAACATTAATACATTTAAGTTGATCTTCACAAGTTTAAATTATAGACATGCCTACTTACAACACCAATGACTAACTCCTTCCAGAAGACAATCTATACCTAAACTAAGTGGGGGACTAAGCCACCACACCCCACACCCCCTCTAACTATATATACCAACTCCAGGATCGCACTACCATGGGGAAAGGGCATATACCTTTTACTTGCCTTACAGTACCCTAAACAATGCCAGTACTTCACTTCAGTGAAATGAGTTTTCAATAATTTGAGCTTTCAGTGATTTGATCAGGGTGAATTGAAATTCAGAGAGATGAGCTTTTAATGAAACAAAGTAGACCCACACACACACACACACACACACACACATATATATATATATATATATATATATATATATATATATATCTTCATCCCTACAGCAGATATACAAGTAACCTTGCTATAGTTAAGGCTCTCTGTCCTTGGCGTGCACTGTAGTAATATTTAGAATATGCCAAAGGGAATGACCATTCATAACATAATCACCCTTCCTTTTCCTACTGTGTCATGATGGTTAAGACTGCTCCAGGGTAACAACTCAAGGAAAGACAGAATGGCAGATGCTCGGTGCAGATGGAAAAATCTATTTAAGGCATTAAACAGTATTAGAGCAGCCATTTGGGAATTTTGGCTTAAATGAAAAAGCAAATAGATCATACAGAAAAGCTGTATCAGCAAAGAAAAATGTAGTTCAGGAACTGTCATGCTCTATATAGCCTGAACTGAAGTTTTAAGTTTGTTGACCAGAGATGCACAAGTCATGCTTTTTGCAAGGCAGACCATGTTACTCTTTCTTCTAATGCTTAAATTAAATCTCAGTCACATTATGTTCATATCGGGAAAGACCTGTGCCATCATTTGTTTCATGTTTTATATTTTGCTTATGTATTGTACAATTGCCTGAAAGGGAAGAATATAAATACAAATGATAAAGGACAGATACGGAGTTTCTAATTTAATGTGACAAGGCCTGTAGCATCTTCATAAACCAAGTGGAAGGGTTGCTGTGCAACAATAGCACACTGAATAAGCTTGGCAGCTCATAGTGGTATAGCTCAATTCACAAGAAGCAAGCAGATAAAATTAGGCTTAAATACTGATACATGCGCCATCAATATCCTACTGCTTCTTGATCAGGACAGAACTTTATTATGTAAATATTGAAAATCACTTTAACAGGAGATGTGCATTTTGTCTTACATTATCTGTAGACAATGCAGTTTACTAATTCACTTGGAAAAATGGCTTAAATTGCGATGACGCAAATTACCATAAGTAGGAAGTAGTGCACATGTCATAAAACCGTAGATGAATGAAAACGACAGTAGCCACGGACAGCAGTAGGCTGGCTCAGTGCCAGCTTGTATATAGGAAAAAAACCTTCATTCAGAAATGTATAAAGTGGCTCAATTAAGCAGTTCAAATGAATAAATATTACCCATCCATGAAGTAATTTCCTTCAGGCGTTCCACTGCACTGTGGGTTATAATATAAATAAAAGAGTTAACCTAAATCACTGAAATAAAGCCGTGACTGCAAAGTTATATGAGAACTGCTATTCATTACTAATAAGATGTATAAATATTAACTTATTTAACAAGAGAAAGGAAGGAGAAGCCAGCACCTGGAACATTAAATGCAGACTTACCTAGTTTAAAAAAAACAACATGAAGAAATAACACTATGGCCCGATGACATATGAAAATTGGCAACTTAAAAGCATCTCTCACTCAAACAACTAAACAAATACATTACTTTAGGGCTACAGACTGCATAAAACATGAAATATAATTTGTTGTTACAGAATTTGCTCCATGTTTGGACAAGAATTAAATTTTATTTGGTTAACGTAGTCTTTCTGAGTGCAGTCAAATAGATATTGTTGCTATAGAAACTAAAGCACTTTACAGTATCCACTTGGTCAGTAAGACTTTCTAAATTTGTCACTGCTAGAATCATCAGATACTTACAACTACAGCATAGTAGTGAAGCAGAAAGACCAGAATCCAGAAAAAATTAAATTAAAAAAAAAAAAAAAAAAACACGGAAAAAAAGAAAACAAAACCAAAACAAAATGCACATGGATAGTGAGACGTTGCATATGGAAAGTGGAGTGCCACTTGAATCTTTGATATGCTAGTACATTGCTAAATGAGTAAGCTTATATGAAGATATTTTTATTTTGCTGTTAGAGATAATGATCATAAAATGTGTTTTATAAAAGACACAATAAAAATTCTAATGTATACACATCAGCATGTACGCACACACACACACACACACACACACACACACACACACACACACACACACACACACACACACATTTGCTTTCACACCCACGTATCAACATGTGTGTGTGTGTGTATGCACAAGCATCTGTCTGTCTGTCTGTGCATCTGTGTGCACTTGTGTACCTGTATATATATATATATATATATATATATATATATATATATATATATATATATATATATATGGGTATATTAGAGGATGTATATGTTGTTTGTTATTGTTTCTATATGTTTGGGGGAGGGGGGTTGCTGTGTATTAGGCTTTCCTACAGGTGATCAAGCGTGAGGTTGACTGTTGCAGATCACTTGATCACAAATGACTGAGCTGCAACTCATCAGTTGCCGGCCAGACCTGTTTTGATTAAAAACCCAATCGTGATTCACTTTTTTTTTTTTTTTTTTTTTGAGATTCCTCCATTGTCTGTAGTTGTACATCCATAAAATCATACATATAATTAAGGGAAGTGCAAGCAGAAAATATTTTTTTTCATCAAGTTGAAGCATCTATTGGTTGCGCTCATCTGGTTTGTGTTTCAACTCAGGGACACATAGTAAAAGCTTCATATGTGCATGCATTTGCTCAAATGGATGGCTACAGCATGTGTTTATGAGGTATCCGTGCACCTACTAATAATGCTACTAATAACTTCTAACTATGGCATGCCACACTGATATCCCCCATATTGCAATGTTCTGTCTGCAGTGTAAGATATTATTATCAGATGTTTACATAGTTGTCCTTCTATACTGCATTGTTCCGTCTGAAGTGTGGGATATTATTATCAGATGTAAACACTGCTTTCCATCTGAACTACATTGTTCAGTCTGTAGTGTAAGATATTATTATCAGCTGTTTACACTGCTGTCTCTCTATACTGCAGTGTTATGTCTGCAGTGTGGAATATTATTATCAGCTGTTTCCAATATAATCCCAAATTACCGTGGGCACTCCTGCCATTGTCATACTCCAGCATCCCCTGCTGCTGTTCCAAGTGTAAAACTCTGTCTTCCCTGTCATTGTTTCCTAGAGCAGAGATGAACCATGCAGTACTCAGAACATGCAATAGTACATTAATCTGATGGCTGAAACTTGCACTTGCAGTCCTAGCCTAACGTAATGACAGAGAGGGCTCTACCCCTATTTATTTCCATAAACATGTATTAGAAACCCTTGAACCAGCATGACATTACATTGAATACAGTGGAGCCCAGTGTGCTTCTAGATATCCTGTGATATATATATATATATATATATATATATATATATATATATATATTTCCACTCTGAATGATCAAAACCCATCCACTAGGAGAAAAATCGACAAACAGACAGCTTGCATTCCATTCATACTACTCACACATATTTGCAAAAACTTTTTTTCCAAAAGACAAGCCCCTTGTACTCCCTGTGTTCATTAACTCCATGATCACAAAACAGCAGAAAAGGTAGAAGCTGCCCAAAACAATGTATAGTAATCTTGCACAAACAATAAACTTGGTGAACTGGTCCTTGAGGAAATGCAGGATAAGTGACACAGCTATACAGATAAATTCAGACACATAGCTGTATTGTAAGGTAGTGTGACGGCACCTCTGGGAATGCCTAATGGGGCTATCAGTTGGCACAAGTAGAAACATTAGGCACACTTACAGTTTATGGTAAGGATTAGGAAGAAGCAGGATATGCATTTGGGTTCCTTTTAAAGGTTGTACCGGACTTATAGGTAATTGCTGGCAGGTAGAGGTAGGCCCCTGTTTTTCCCTGATAATATTGTAGAAGTCAAAGAAGTCAGTACAGGTTCCAATGTTCTTGGTTCCAGAGGAGCTGAAGGGTTTCCTAAGGAGAAAAGATGCAATGAGGCTGAAGCACATGGCGCTGACATGAAGAATCTTCACTTTTGTGGTGCAGGATTGCCAGTGAAAACTCTGGAAGTTGGAGTGCTGAGATGTGTTCCTGGAAGGAGTGGTAAGTCAGAAATCGTGCATTATTTGTCCAAGTGTCAAGCCATATGCTACATGAAGAAGACATTGTTTTGTTTGTTTACTGAATTATTATCTAAAAGACTTTTAATTACTAAAGGCTTGGCATAAGAAAGTTTGGGTTGCAAAGATTGTTATTCAACAGAGACATTTTGGCTGTTTAGGACACTAACAGTGAATCAAAGCTTTTATTTCATTGTGCCAGAGACTCAAGAAAAGTTTACTGGAATGCTGCACTTGTGACTCTGACTGTTATGAACTTAAAAAGATGAGACTTGAAAGAAGAGACTCGCAACCCAGTGCAACTGTATGACTATTAACAGAGACTTGCAACCCTGTACAGTTGACTGCTTGCAACCACTCACTACTGTGAGACAGAACAGACAGATGGATAGACTTTGTATTAGTTGTTAATTATTTTGCTAAAGTCTGAAATCAAATGCAAGCTGCTTATGAGTTTAGTGGCACTGATCCAGTTAGCCAAACAAAGAAACATGAAGGCAGCTGTGTGCAGAACCATAGCTTGGTTATCATTACCATGAAAAATTCCCCAAAATGATGCCTCCCTCAACTAAATGATGAAGTGCAAAATCAAAGCTCTTCATGCTGACACTTTAGCCTCTTGCTATAAATGCAACAAGCTGCTTGCTGCCTTTAAAACAGCTCTTCTGCTATGAGTGCAAATGCACTTTTGGCATTCATTTCTAAATGCTGGTACTGCCCTAATGTACCATCAGCATCTGCAAATCAAATTCTCATAACACTTCACTCCCTGGGCAGCTGCCCCTTTCACCCTAGTTATGCCTTTGACTGCAAACTCTGAAATTATACTGCATAAGTTAAGCTGCTTTAAATCCATCACCATAAATTTAAGTTCCACTTGTTATATTTCAGTTTCTGTTGGCAAATACTTGCCATTTTTGTTTTTACAGTAATAAAATTGGTATTTTATTCTTACTATGATATGTATCAAGGACTTTTATCTGAAGCTGACTGATAAAGTGTTGCTTCTCATAAAAGATAAATATTTTGTTTTCAGGACTTTGTCTAAGATATGGCGACCTCATAATTAGCTATAATAAATGCAGAGGCTGGGAGCTTGTATTTCCCTAAATGGTGTGCCCATGCTTTTCTCATAAAAATATTGTTTAAATTTTGCTTGAAGCACCATCAGTTTTATAAGCTCTGTTGCACAGTAATCAAATCACCAATATTCGCACACATGCTCTATATGCACACACACTCATACATACAAAAACACACACACACACACACACACACACACACACACACACACACACACACACACACACACACACACACACACACACACACACTCACAAGCACACTCACACACTCCTACCCTTCCAGTCCCCTAATTAAACCCCCATACTGCAACTTCCAAGGCAGACACACACACTCACACATGCAGCCCCATACATACATACATGCACACACCCCCCCCAACACTAACGGTCTGTTAAACTCCCCAAGTAAGCACTACAATTGTAAACGGGTGGCCATGTTAATTTATGTGGCTGTGATTCTGTGAATCATTCTGCTGCATAAATGCCTTACTACAGGCAGTTCCAGGAGTGAACACATGGCTAATTAGCTTATTATTATATGTGACAGTACCTCATTAGCATTTAGCTTGGCCACAGAGACAACCCATCTCTGTGATGTGCATCTTCTTGTTGCAGCACCATGGTAGGGCCATCTCTAAATTATAAATGATTATTGTGAGGTGTACACCTTACAGTAATCTTTCTGACTGTGGCCCATACATTAGCACTGCAAAAAAAAACTGAACCCAAGATTAATTTCCACCCATGAAAAATGCCTTCAGTGTACTCCCACCTGATTATCGATCCTGTTGTCAGATTTCTGTTTGCATCACCAGTGATCCAGATCCCAGAATAGATATAGGTGTTAGAGGGTAGCAGTGGATTGGGACTTTGTTTATTTGGAACACAGACATCAAGCTGAAAGTTGGAGCTCCCCAGAGCTTCCACAAATACAGTCTGTAATAAGAATGCTGCATGTGTATATATATATATATATATATATATATATATATATATATATATATAGATATATGGATCTACTTCAGTAGATCGAACTTTTACAAGTTCGAACCACATATGGACGAGACCATATTTTCAAACTTGTAAAAGTTCGAACACTGCAGTAGAAATACATAAAACAACAAAACACAAAACTAAACGTCTATAGCAGGGGGGCTATGTCCCCTGCACCCCCCACAACCCCTTTACTTAAATATACCAACTCCGAGATCGCACTACATTGTGGAAATGGGAACTCTTCCCTTTCCGCACTGTACAGAGATCTCCATTCAGTCCAATCGAACTTTTACAAGTTTTAACATATGGTCTTGGCCATATGTGGTTCAAACTTGTAAACATTCAATCTGCTGAAGGGGACCCACATATATATATATATATATATATATATATATATATATATATATATATATAAAGCATCTTTATTTGGTATGGTAGTCATGTGATGTTAAATCACTCACTGCACCTTCATCCAAGCCTTTGCAGCTTGTCCTTTTGGGACATGATTGAAGCTTCCCTAGCTTTCTTGCAGGCATATAACAATTAGTGCACATATATGAAGGAATGTCTCTGGCATAAGTTGAGAAGGCAATTAGCATTTGCAGAATGCAGTTGTCATAACTGGGCTACAGTGTGGCAGAATTGTGGTGTGTAGGTATACTAAATTAAAAAGAAAAACACTGTAGTCAAGATTTTGTCTTATTTTACCCAACCAATTCAATGACATATCTGTGGCTGTATATAAATAGGAAACACAGATCAGTGTTGCCAGTCATTCAAAAATGAAACAAATCATATAAGTAAAATATAGTTTCTCATGTATCAGGGTGTGGACTGATAACTGCATGTAATGGGTCTGTCAGGGAATACATGACAGGCAGACTCAGGAGAGTTTTTATTTAAGACCCCTAGCACTGCAGGGTGGGGTAGCAAATTTCACAGGAAAATTCTGTTTAGGGTGAGTTAGGGAGAGTCAGTAATGGATAGTTTGAGATAAATATGAATTCTGATACTGAAATCAAATGGTTTATCCAGACTCTCTTACATCCCCATCTTCTTTACTTTCCTATTATTCAAATCATTTTCAATTTTATTTCAAAGCATTCTTTTGAGTAACTACTTCAGCACTCAGTAAGTTGTGTTTTTTCACAGTTTATTACATCTCCAGGCAGTTTTGTCAACTCTGGGCATTTTGTAACCAACATCTGCTTGTAATAGATGATGATGTAAGCAACCATGTCTTCTCTTCTCTCAACTCCTTTCAGCCTTCAACTATTATCCCATTCTGAGAAGAAGACCATTATATGAAGTGCCAGTGAGTAGTTATCAATTTCTGCAGTATCACAAACTTACCAGTAAACCAACACAAGCCAGTTAAGATGATCATTTAATGGCACTATACAATTACCAATCTGGTAATGCCACCAAAAACGTCAGCTAGTGTAGTCTTTGCTGAAGGGATAGAGTGACGACTGCAGACCAGGTAATCCAATTCCTGCTAGCATCAAAGGTGAATGACAGCACAAGCAAGGAGGATAGATTAGACCATCCTTTGGGGGCAGGGATGGTTGTTCCCTCTTGGATCATGCTGCTGCTCTGATGACAGGGCCTTGGCCCATCATGATGCAGGGAGTGAGTGATGGTAACATAGGGTACTGGCTGCTTAAACCAGTGACATTAGTTGGCACCTGTGAGAGAGCATGTATACACAGGCTAGTAGGAATAGGCAGCTCTTTCAGTGATGTAAGTGCTCATGTAAACATCAGGCATGGGGTTAGGCTATAAAAAGAGACAAAGCTCTTATTACCAGCAAGACAACAAGAGCACAAAGAACCCTCATACCTGCTTGGATGATGGACCCATATAACAGCGTAAGACCATCAAGATGAAGCTTGATGCCCAGCATGCAGAAGCGCAAGCATGACAGAAGAAAAAAAGAGTACTCTGTTGTCATTGCTGTAATCTCCAGTATCACCTTTTTCTGCATAATAAAACATGACCAGCATGGCATTCAGTATCTGGACACGATCACAAAATATTAAGATATTTTAAAAACTAACATAATCAAGCAATTTATATAATATCCATACTTCAAGCCTTTTCGTGAATGGGTGAACCTTCGTTGAAGGTTGTGCGTCAGGGCTGGCAACTCAGCATGTAAAAATCTACTGCCAATCATTAGCGGACCGGAGTTCCACTGTGGCGACCCCTCACTGGGAAAAGCCGAAAGACACAACAACAACATGCTTCAAGCCTTTTTGATATAATTTGAAGAAATTATGTAAGATAAAAAGTTTGTGAATAAACCTGATTATACTATGTGAAGCTTTCAACTGCTTAACAAAAAATATTAAATGGATTTGCTTTTTTATATTTAGAAATATAACACTGATTGCAAGACAATATCACAAGACAAATGTAATTGATTTTGAGTTGACTCTAAGAGAGAAATAACTTGTTCAGAAAACAAAGGCAATGAATTAACACAACTAGGATATTAGTGTTCATTTTCATATGTTCTATAGTTTTAATATTTCAACATTATATTACACTACAGACAAAGATTTTCAGTGACAAAGCATGCAGTTGCTTTCAAGAAAACAGTGACTTATATGTTTGCATGCTAGTTTTATTCCACTAATACTGGTAGTCCTTTCCAGTCTGTAGTACTGTGATAATACTGTGACATTCTGAACTCCAGCATTTAATTTCCTTATTTTTGGTTAGATTTATTATACAACAGTGACATGCTGTCTGCCATTTTCAGGAGAAGAGAAGGCAAGTGTGTCTCATCTACAAGACAGATAAATTAGGAAAAACTAGTACAAGTAAATACATCCTTATACAACTGAACTGTGGGAAAAAAGTTTGTTGTTTGGTAACATACCTAGCAGTACTTTATGCTACAAATACAAAAGGGATGCTACTGCATAAAAATGTGATAATCAGCATTACACAACAACTAGGTTCTGGAGTCCCAGTGGATTTACATCTTTTAATTCCTTCTGCTCCCAAAAAAGGAATCTTAATTCCATACAAAAGGTAAAGGACACATCTATATCACTTAAAAATAAAGATGACATTTATTATAGTCAAGCAAGAGAACTATAGATTGTTCAAACATGACTGTATTTTAAGCAGATCATATTGTTTCAGTGGCAAAATGAATATCCCGACCTTCCTGTCTACCCAAGTTCACTTTTTAGAATGTAACTTAACCAACATTAACAGAAGGGAATAGTTATTACTTTGGACAACCTTAAGTTTTCAATTCAGAAAGTATGAAATTATTTGAAAGGATGCAGAACTGCTGCCAAGCTACTGTCATCTTCTAAGCATCAATACTGGTAGCTTATCCCTTTAATTAGATGGCTTTTATCCAACAGATCCATCACTTTCTTTTTCAGCTGTTTGGCCAGACTTCTTTCTCTCCAGGTGACAACATCAGTGTACATTTTCCCCTGGTCTTGATTCCTACAAAACCTTCATTTGATTCACTGGACCACAAAACCCAGAACCCTGTTTATTATTTTGAATACTATTTAATATCTTTACACATGCACATTTTACTGATCTGTACAAAATCACTGATGCAGGATTGTGCACCTGGCTGCAATTCGGCATTAAGCATGCATGCTGTTTCAAACTTCTTCTGTCTACAAATAAAATTGTATTACATTTATTAATACCAGTTTGGCAAAAAAACAAAATACAGAAAACTATTTGCTTTCTACAAGCAAAATATGCCAATATGATGTTTTAATTTTATGTCTGCCACCAACACCATTACGACTCTTTATATTGAACCTTATAGAGTATTAATGTATTCCTACAACTAACTCACTCTCTCTCTCTCTCTATATATATATATATATGTATATATATATATATATATATATATATATATATATATATATATATATATATAGATAGATAGATAGATAGATATAGATATATAATGACTTTAGTCTTATTTTTACTGTGAAATCAGATGTATTGCTGCTTGTGTTAAAAAACAGGCTTCCTTAGACTTGTTCAAGGTAAAATGACTTGAGCATCAGTTTCTCGCAGAGAAAAAAGTGAACAGCATAAAGACAAATGCTTTTCCCCATAGGGAATAATTGCTGGTGTGGCTTCTAAGTGTAGACCAGCAAAGATTTAATTTTAGTAAGATTTCTCCCTTCTTTGAATTGGTGTGACCACATAGTAGGTATATATACATTTGGGGGGCTTGACCCCCACATCAGTGAATGCAGAGGGGCTTTTAACCCTGCAAAAAACAAGAAAAGCACTTTTTTGTTGTTCTTTACGAATGTCAACTTTCAGGAAGTTGGTGTTTCCTTGAAGAACCCCAAAAACATGATCAGTTCCCTTCTAACTGTGACTACAGAAAGCATGACCCATCAAAAGGATGCAAACGTCTCTGCTGGCAGAGAGCCCTGGGAACATTCAGCAAATATGAAATGAGCAGCATGCTATGTTTAAGTAAGCTTGTGCAAGCCTTATTTTGAATAGTGTCTATTTTTCCAGCCTTTATATCCATATTGTTTCTCGAAATAAACTTGACAAGTAAACATTTCATTTAAGTTGTTGATTTGTTTCAATATATTCATGCCTTCAAGAATATGTGAAGTCTAACTATAAAGCAGGCATCCACATTATCTCATTGTAGTAACATGAGAGATCAATTCCCAAGCATGGATGCCTAGGACTTAAGCTGCATGCACACAATGAAGAAATCAATTACTCTTCAGCAAAGATTTTATCTGTCAATCCCCAAAAGGCAGTACTGATTTTCTGTCAAAAGTTAGCCATCTCCCTTACATGGTATACATGACATACAATACTTAAAACAGAACCCAAAGCTAACTGTACCAGATAAGTAACAAAATAAGTAAATGAAACATTGTTATATTATTATCACACTCCTTACAAATACATATAAATTAAAAACACTAAGCATTCTTTTTTCTTTCTCTCATAGTTGTTTTTACAATAGAAATTCCTTACTACTATTATTATTATTATTATTATTATTATTATTATTATTATTATTGCTACTACTACTATGAGCTGTGGGCCACAGAAGAGGCTTTGGCTTCAAGAACACCACATTGGGGAAGACCTGGCTAAAGCACTGAGAACATTTTGAGTTTATGGGTGGTATATACATTGTCTCACACTTCACAAATGTGTAAAGGGAATCAGTGAACTGTGCTGCTACACCTATATTTAAGTAAGCAAAGTGCGAATGAGTGACACTCATTTTAGTTGTTTTCAGCTTTTTAAGGAAATTCCCTGTATGGTCTTATTCATCTATATCAGCAAAAACTGATATGAAGAAAGTTTAGCTATGTACAGAAATGTCCCTTTTATTGAGAACATGCTTCATATGTATGTAAATCCATGAATTTTATCATTTATTTTCAGCAGGCAGCAGCAACTGTGGAGTTGCATGAGTCGAACCAGAACTTGCCGTGAGATATTGCGCTGGTTATAACTCAATGCTGCTGGTTAGCAGCTCAGCAAAAGTTTCTAAAGACTTGAGCTCATTCTAGATTGTGTCCTTATATAGACACCATGTTTGTGGCTTTCATAAGGTTGGAATGATGGTGAGGGAGTTAAGGCCCCCAGTGGCTCAGTGGTAGGAGTCAGCTGGAGGAGACCTTCATATGAGTCCCACAGCCTCTACACTGCCCTGTCTACCACAGCCTCCACCATGCTCTGAAGGCCAGTATGCAGGTTTTTCAGGCTAACACAAGCTGGGGTGCCCACAGGGATGGAGCCACCACTACCACCTTCTGAAGCAGTCTCCAGGCAAGCAGGGGGTGGTGGAGAGCTCTCCTGCACCTGGGTTGGACAGCTGAGGTGCCCCAGAAAGCAGATCAAAAAGGAAAGAAAAAGTAAAAAGAGTTAAAAAAGAGAGACCAAGAGAAGGAAAGAGAGCGAGACTGAGACAACGAAACTAGTCATAAACGTTAAATAGCAAATGTCTTCATCTTAATGATATCAAACTCAGAGCAGGAACATTTTCATTCAGGAATGTTAAACTGTTAGTTACTAAATATATTTTGCAATTAATGATTTTTACAGTTAGTAGTGACAAAGAGTATGTTTCAGGTCCAGGTCTTTAGCACTTCAAAAGTATTTCTGCAATAAAATTCCAAAACCTGCACTGAATCTGTATTTAATGAGCACTTGTTATAACTGTAAGTATGACAGCGCAAGAGGTTTCAATCTATGGTTAAATAGTTATTCAGTTTCATTTTATTTTTATTTTATTTGAGTTTTTTTTAATTTCTTTTTTGATGGTAAACCATACTTATGAAGTCAGGAGACCAGCCTCTTTTCCCTCAGCTGATACTTTGCACAGTTAAACTCAAGCTCTTCTGCTGATATTACTATGAGAAAAAAGAAGGGATTACTGAACCTTATTATTTGTCCTTTGTTGACTGATTTAGTCTTCCTAGGCTAGAGGTGGTATTAATAATGCTAGCTGAAATTTGGCAAGGGCATTAGAGAACTTCCCCCAACTCTATGGTTCATAGGTTCATAGGTGTGTACTAGGCAAATGGCCCTGGAGCCTTTTAAAGCCTTCACACTTCTAAAAACTAGTGTGGTCTCCTTTAAGGCCCCTGAGCCAGTGGTAAACATTACTCAAACCGCTGAATCACTTACAAATGCCTTCTACCAGCACCTACAGGACTGCATGGATCAGGCAATCCCAAACAAAACTAAGACTCTTTGTACCAAAGGCAAGCGTCCAGTCTGGTGGACCCCAGCCATAAACAAGCTCTACAACAAAAGGAGGAAGCTACTACAAGATAGAGCAAAATCCTTGAAAGGTAAGACACCTTTGATCATTATAAGTAAAAAACTAAGAGCTCTCATAAAATCATCCAAGGCAAATTGTGAGAGAAAAATCGCCAAGGACTCAAAAGAAAATCATAAGGCCTTCTTTAGCTATGTTAGAAACCTAGGAGGAAACTCCCAGATATGCTCAGAATTAGTTCAAAATGATGTGAAGATTACTGAACCTACACACATTGCCAACATACTGGCTGACAGGTTCAGTGCAAACTTCTCCCCACCAAAAGGAGAGATATCTATACCAGAGGATTGCAGCCCCCCAAACATCTCCAACGCCCAGGTGAGAACTGCTCTCTCCAAGGCAAAGAACACAGCATCCATGGGACCGGATGGTGTCCCCGGCTGTGTGCTCCATGAACTCGATGAGGAATTAAACCCGCAGTTAGGACAGCTGTTTAATCTTAGCCTCACCTCAGGATACGTACCCAAGGAGTGGCACACGGTGACTGTGGTCCCACTTCACAAGGGCGGTGCCTCCACCGACCCTGGAAATTACCGTCCCATTAGCTTGACAAGCCTTATCTGCAAAGCCATGGAGAGGATCATAATGGAACTCATAAATAAAGACATAGGGAACTTGCAGACTTTGGATCCAACCCAGTTTGGCTTTGTCAAAGGCAGATCATGCCTTTTAAACTTGGTTGACTTTTTGAGACAGTCACCAAGGCCATTGATGAGGAAAGGCAGTCCATACAGCCTACCTTGACCTGGCAAAGGCCTTCGACACAATACCCCACTCAGGTATCATCAAAAACTCATCAGCTTGAATGTAAACCCATACATCACAAGATGGGTTGCAAACTGGCTAAGTGACAGAACCCACAGGGTCAGAGTTGCTGGAGCCATGTCAGACTCAAAGCCTGTCACAAGTGGTGTCCCACAGGGCTCAGTCCTGGGTCCACTCTTGTTCGGCATCTACTTTTCTGAAGTACAAGCAAACACAGGAGGGTTATGGCTGACAAAGTTTGCAGATGACTGCAAACTGGGCGCCATAGTCGAAAACACATCTGACACAGATATCCTTCAGAAGGGCCTCACAGAAACGGATAACTGGTGCCAGAGCCATGGCCTAAAGTTAAACGCCAAGAAATGCATAGTCATACCCTTCAGAAAAACAAGGTTACCCCTAGCTACCATATAGGTGGCAATCCACTGAGCACAGAAGAAGTCATCAGGGATCTGGGGACCCAGGTTGACAGTAGCCTTTCGTTTGACACTCATGTTGCTAAAGTAGTTAGGAAAACCTTCTACATTGCACACCTGATCATGAAGGGATTCACATCTAGATCAAGGGAGGTCATCGTCCCCCTGTACTCATCACTCATTAGACCTATGATTGAGTACAATGCCCCATTCGGAATGTATCTGACCCGACACTTGCAGCAGCTGGAAAGGCCCCAAAAGTTCCTCACCAAACGGATAAAGGGTCTCAAAAATATGTCTTATGCTGCCCGACTGAAAGAACTCCAGCTCTATTCAGTCTCATACCGCTTGCTCAGAGGTGACCTGTGCCTGACATATAAGGCCATGTCAAACCCAGATTTGATGAATATGCTTCACCTCAAAAAATCTAGATCCCTCAGAACCACAAGGGCGGGAGACTTAAACCTTGACACGGTTATTAATAGAATGTGCTGGAGGGACAGATTCATCACCCAGAGACTCCCTATGCTGTGGAACAAAATCCTGGTACATGTGAGGCAGAGCACCTCGCTGGCCTTGTTCAAGAGGAATCTTGACCAATGGATGGGAGATCGCAGATATACTCCAGGGATTACTTCAGTGTCACTGCTTGACAGAGGCACAACAAAATAGGCATAGTTTTATTCAAACTAAAGGGGTGGCGAAAGCCACATAACTATGGGCTAGGCTTATAAATGCCCTTGGGCAGATAGCCTAGTATGAACCTATGAACCTATGAACCTATAAGCCTAGCCCATAGAAGTGCCCTGGCATTGTGCTGCCCAACGTTAGTTTCCAGTGCCTGTATCAAGTAGAGTCACTGGAGTGATTCCCGGGGTGAACTTTCTATTTCCCACACACTCATCAAGATTTCTCTTGAAGAGGGCCAGTGAGGTGCTCTGCTTGACATGTATGGGAAGCCTATTCCAGAGATAGGGCAGTCTCTGGGTTATGAACCTGCCCTCCAGCATGTTCTGTTGATTGTGGTAATGTGGTTGAGGTCTCTGGAGCATGTGTTGTGGAGGGATTTGGATTTCTTTAGATGTAGCATTTCTAACAGAACTGGGTCAGATATGGCTTTGTAAGTCAAGCAGAGATCACCTCTTAGTAGACGATATGAGAGAGAGAACAGCTGTAGGTTTTGAGTCTGTCCATGTAGGACATGTATTTAAGGCCTAGGATCCTCTTCGTGAGGTACTTTTGTGGCCTTTTCAGCTGTTGCATGTGTCTAGTGAGGTACATGCCATACTGGGCATTATACTCGATGACTGACCTAATGAGGGAAGAGTAGAGAGAGATGCTGACCTCTTTCTTCCTGGATGCAAAACCCTTGGTAATGAGATGTGCCACATAAAAGGACTTTCTGACCACAGTGGCAATGTGGTGGTCAAAGGAGAGGTTTTTGCCAACCTGTGTCCCCAGATCTCTTATAATGCCTTCAGTGTTCAGTGGGCTCCCATGGATGTGGTAATTAGTGGGAACTGAGTTTTTCCCAAAGGTGATGAAGACGCATTTTTTTGGCATTAAATTAAAGGCCATGGTTTTGACACCATTCACTGGTCTCAGTGAGGCCTTTCTGTAGAATGTCTACATCACTTAGGAGTTAATAATGGCTCCCAGCTTGCGGTCATCTGCGAACTTGGTCAGCCAGAGTCCTTCCGTGTTTGCCGGGACATCTGAGAAGTATATGCCAAACAGGAGAGGACTCATGTCTGATCCCTGTGGGACTCCACTCGTGACTGGTCGACAGTCTGACTTGAATTCTACTACTTTCACACTGTAGGTTCTATCTGAGAGCCAGTTTGCAACCCACCTAGTGATATAGGGTTGATGCCTTGTTTGGTGAGTTTATCGATAATTCCTTAGTAGGGAATGGTGTCAAAGGCCTTGATGGTGCTAGAGGGCTCCTACAGCAGCAAGGAGGAGGTATAAGGGAAGTAGCAGCATGGAGGAGGAGAGAAAAGCTATAGAGAGTATTGAGAGGAAGTGAGAATTTGCAGAAAAATGTATTTGATATGGTGCTTCAGAATGTAAACAAAGATTCCTGTGTGGTGAATCTAACAAATGAA
The DNA here is from genome assembly GCF_019279795.1 of Protopterus annectens. Lineage (NCBI taxonomy): Eukaryota > Metazoa > Chordata > Ceratodontiformes > Protopteridae > Protopterus > Protopterus annectens. The sequence continues at coordinate 606,636,502 of NC_056745.1, forward strand.
CAGCATTTAGCTGTCTCCATGGAGAAGGAAGTAAGCAAGTTTTTTGAAGTGGTGCAGATAACAACACTAGCATCACGAGTGCTTGCAGATGATGTTTTGTTAAAAATAATTGATTAGGATGACCCAGGTGACAGTTCTGCTCTTTCATGGAGTGAGATGGCAGATAATTTTTTTGGAAGTGCTGAGGATTAGAAAACTAATGTAGCAGTGACAGAAAGCAAAAGAGAAAAGTAGCAATAAACTGAGAAGGTGTGTGGTTTTGCAGCAGCAGATAATGCGGTAACTAAAACATATGCAGTAGTAACAGCAGGCAAAAAAGGAGGACAGCAACAAACTGTAAGTAAAACTGTTATAAAAAGAAGACCAACTGTGACAGTAAGAACAAAAACATACACTTTAATAGGCAGATGTTATGTATGGGACAATTTGGTGACTGTTCTGGGTTTTAAAGCTCATGAAATTTGGTCTTTTATACATACTGGAGCAGAGACTTTTTGTGATTTAACATTTGAAACTGGTGAATTGATAATCACATTTTTGGAACTGTGTAACAAAAATAATGACATTTATCAGTAGGACAATTATTTGTTTCTAGTAACAATGTAAATTAAAAAAAAATGTTACTTTGCAGTTTAGAACTAATGAACTGGAAGAAGATGGTTTAAAAAAATGTTTGCAGGGACTGTGTGAAACTGTTGATAATATTGTGAAACTTAGAGATGAGACTGAGAGAAACTAATGGAATGGAGGCTGGAAGCTGGCAGCTGTTTTGAAATGTGAAAAAAAAAAAGCATGGTGTAACATTTGCCAAGTGTTATTTTTGCAGTTGGTCATAGAGAGATACATTAAGATATGCTTGCCGGCCTAAATCATGTTTCTTTCATGGGGACATATGTCATTTAACAATTGTGACAAAATACAATGTAACCAGTGTGGGTAGAAAGACATGCATCTAGAAGGTGTGTGCCTGAACGCAACTTGTTTAAAAAAAGAAACATTTTTGGCTGGATTGTCAACAGAAAACAGTAAACACAAAATACTTGCATGGAAATTAAAACTTGATGATATAGAGAAAAATAGAAGGAAGTGTTATAATAATTTGAAGAAACAATATTGTAACATAAATCCATGGGAAAATTATCCCGAAAAAGTGATTAAAGCCATTAAAGTAAGGAAAAGTGGGGTACCATGATAGTAAAGTGTCAAAATTTCCTGTGGAGATCGGTAATAAATAAATTACCAGCAAACGGGAATATGCCATATAAAAAGAAAACTGACAGTACAACAGAGCATGATTTTTGAAATGTAAAAATGTGGTGAAACTCTGGAAAATGTTGTGTAAGGATTTTTTTTTGAGAAAATTAATGACATGAACAATATAGATATGAATGCAATTATGTATGGATATTAAAAGAACAAGAAGAAAGAATATGTGTGATTGGTAGATAAGAATTTATTTTATGTAATATGGATTATTTGGAATTAAAGACTAAATGAAATGTGTTTAATATGAAATGGATTTTGGCAGATATATTGTGATAAAAATTAGATTATGGCTGTGGAAGGAGTGGGGGTCAGTTATAGAATAATAATGACAATGTTATAAGAAAAACAGTAAATAGTATATGTGCCTGTAAATATGTACATTTTGTTCATGTGTAAATATAGGGTCTATGGTTAGCGATCGAATGGCCTGTTCACTGAACGTCTGTTCATCGCACACATATCAGCATAAGTGCATTGCAGCAAAAGGCCATATGATCATAAATAATATCCTTGAATGATCACAGTTGGCCAACATAAAGAAAACAGCATGAAGGCATACTTATCAGTAATGTATGGATAAGGAAATCTGTCCTTTCCCCACTATAGTAAAATCTTGGAGTTGGAATACATAATTAGTGGGGGTGAGGTAGATTTGGTTAACACCGGACCCTTCTTATGTGGGGGGTTGTGCCTCCACACCCCCCACTAATTATATATACCAATTATGAGATCACACTACAGTGGGGAAAGGGCATATTTCCTTATCCCCATGTTACTGATAAGTATGCTCTTCATGCTGTTTTCTTTAGGCTGGTCAACTATGATCATTCAAGGATATTTTTACAATCATATGGTCTTTCAAGGAATGGTACATTCACTGTTTAGTGTGCGATGAATGGACATTCAGTGAATGTGCCATTCAGTCGCTAAACATACACCTATAAATATATAAATAATGTTTTTTCTGTTGTGTTGAATAAAGTACCCCTCCTCTTTTCCATAGATACTGTTAGATCTTATATAGCCACCTAAGCTACCAGCAGGTTAAGCAGATGGGAACCTCAGTTTATCATCCCATCTGAAGGATGGCACATTCAAGAGTATAAACCCCCCAAATGTTGAACTGCAGTGTCAGCAATCCAATCATCTGGAGCGGGCACAGAACCCACTGTCTTCTGGTCTTCCTGCACCAAAGTTGCCACTGATGCTGCATGTAAGTATGTGTGTAGTATGCTTCAAAGGACTGCAATATTTAATATTTATATAAGGTTTCCCCATATAGTTTTAGTTAGGCAAAATAGCTTTACCCTTTCTACCATATCCTGCATTTCACCCTGTCCTTCATAGCTTCTAAAAAAATGAAACATGTAACTCTATAAATGCAAGCAATGTTCTACAACATGGTCCATAGGAACATAGCTATGTCTAAATTCTGGCTATAAAGTAAAAAGGTATCCTTCCCACAAAAAAGAAATATATGCCTATGGTAAAATGAAGGAATGCTGTGCAACTGAAAAGAAATTGAAATCAGCAGTAGTAAACTTCTGCAGTGGTTACATTGCTCTACTTGTTGGTGAAACGTTTGATGCTTTGGCAACTTAAGCAGATAGTCAGTTTCAGGAAGGCCAGATTCTTGCAGGTGTTGTTATCCCTTTTAATATGTACTTTGCATTGCTACTATTAATATGATATTGCAAATATATATACCTGAGCAGTGCCTAAAGCATTGCAGTTTGCATTAATGCAAACTTAATGAATGACAAGTGCGTCAATAACTTTGTCCCTCTCCCCAAATGTGGTATTTCTGACTGTAATATTTGCAAAACTGGAACAAGTTCTGAAAATCCCCAATGCAATACCAATCGAGAAAGATGTTGCAATGGGCTTTAGTACTATAACATCATAAGAAATGTATTTAGTAAATACATCCTAACTTAAATTCACCAAACTGAGTTACACCACATAGTAATGCAACTTAAGTAACAGCATCAACAGCAGACAACCGTAGAATTAAAACTATGTCACTAAAGTGCATTGTATATCATACTACAGCCAAGATGGCTTACTTTACAATTAAAACAAAATATATCTCAGTAAACAATTAATCAAATTTTGTTGTATACCCACCCTTCCAAAGTTTTCCAACAATTATGCCCATGAAACAGTCTGTAATATAATTTGACTATTTTTTCTAAGTACCAAAGATTTAATGAAAAACTAAAAGACCATACATGCATATATATATATATATATATATATATATATATATATATATATATATATATATATGTGTGTGTGTGTGTGTGTGCGCGTGTGTGTAATTATATATATATTTTTCTGTTTATCTGTACATATATTATATTGCGTAATACATAAAAAGGTGTACTTACCATAGAACTTTGGCCCCTTTGCCTGGACCTCTGTCATCTACTGGGCCTGTAATGGTACCCCGCCACCTCTGCAGGTCATGCTTACTTAACCTCCAAAGTGGGGAATACTAGTTAATGAAGTGATTTCCCCCAATTCCATCTGTACTTCAGTTTTTTTACTTATATCACCAGCAGCACCCTTAAACTTTAGCAGATGCAATACTTGCAGCAGATGAAAGAGCATTTTTGCCTCCTCTAACCAACTTGGGACACAGTTCTGAGCCTTCACAGAACCCGTCTTGTCTATGCCAGTTTCAGAGAGCAATGAAGAGGTGAGTGTGAAACAAATATCACTAGTGTATGAACCACAGCCACTAGGTTGTGACATCAGTCTGTGTGGCCAGTCCTACACATGATAAGGAGGATAACTATATAATAGAGACCAATACAAAGAAAAGGAAACAATCATTACAGCTGAGGGAATAAGTAAATCTGTCATGCACATAAGTAACATTTGTCCTTGTTTTGCCATTGCTCAAGTCATCAATTACATGTATCCCAGAGAACTGACCGTACTCAGGGCAGGAATGTGCAGTTACTCGCAAAATTGTGTTTTAGGGGGGAAAATGTTGCAGCATCAGGAAGTAGGGCACAAGAGTGAAAACTTCACTCCTGAAGTAAACCACACCCTCATGGATACACTAGAGATGTATGGAAAATGCGTTTTTGGAAGGGGGTGGGGGGGCTAAACAGGCAGAACAAGCTAAGGCAAAGAATCAAGTTGTGGCTAACATAAATATTTTCGGGGGAGAACAACTCCTTGGCACGTTGTAGAAAAGAGCTATTGACATGGTGGGCTGTGTGCAAGGACAAAGGTGGCAAGGATATCTGTTTTATTATGGGCTAGCCAGGCATGCAGGTCTGTAGTTTTGTTACGGATACATTGAAGGTTTATGGTTGTTGCATGTAATGATATAAAGCAATTGCGGGAATTGGTTGTGGTAGAGAGAGTGGTGGCAATAGGTCCTGAGTTGGGATGAATGTTACTGCCTTAAATTAATGTCAATAAAAGTGCTGAGAGGAGTTTTGTGACAGCAGATTGTTTGGAGTTATTCACTCCAACGGAGCTCAGGAAGTTTGCACTGTAACTTCTAATGGGTGGAGCCTAAGCCTTTTGACAGAATCAAATTATGTCCTCACATTTCAAACAAATGCTCATATCTCTTGAACCACATGGAATATGAAAGAAGTATAAATGGCAAACTCTTCAGCACAAACTATTTTTATAGTGGTAGCATTCTTTAGATTCTAGGTCTTAAACCAAATTTTATAAGTCAGATTAAACACAGTAACTATTACATTTATAATATTTTTAAACAACTTGCAAATTCTCAGGAACCACTCAAGTTACACACATACTGTCAGCAAAATTTTATTCACATGGCTGTGAGCTTTCATATGAGGCTAAGGATTTCTGTCTTGTTACTTGCTTGCTGTGATATTTAGAAAAATGTGAAAAGTATATCTGTATAAATAACTTTATAAAAACAAAAGTTAACATCCATTTACCTGCACTAGACAGATGTTAAATATTAATGCAGTTGAGTTTGTCCTTGTGTTAGCTTTACAATGTTTTTTTTTTTTTAAATTGTGTACATACCATTGTTTGGAATTATTGATGCAAATATAAACAAGCAATATTTGACATCTGGAGGCGTCAGTAGAAGTTACCTGCAGATGCACCTGGTGGCATCACTCGGATGTAATGAACCAAATATAAAGGACTCAAAATTCCTCCCTCCCAACTACAGTGTAATACTGGCAGATAGAACTAACAAAAAAGGAGGTAGTGTTGTGATCCTATTTCCTAGTACATTTAATCTACTCCTGTTTACTGGTCACATCCCACAATTCTCTAATGCTGAAATCTTAGTTTCCTTCCTAAAAATAAATAACTGTAAAAATAACTTTATTATAGTGTTATATCTTCCACCTGGTAATAACATACCAGTTCTGGAAGAAATATTATCCTGGGCCTCCGACACCATAAAAAATGGAACTATAATACTTGACAATTTGAACATCAGTGGGTCAAATATTAGCTCAAAAACCCCAGCCACGACTATTAACCTGTTTCACTTCACCCAAATTATCTCCACCTCCACAAAATATAATGATAGAATCAACAAAGGAGCCATTTTAGATTGAATCCTAGTCTCTAATCCCACAAAAAATTTCTTCAGCCGGTAAACCTCCTAATACATTACGTGATCATCTTCCTGCCTTTGTTACTCGAACTACTCTCCCCTTTGCAAAACGCATTACTTCAAACATGTCAGGTACCTATCTAATTTCAACCCACACACATTTAACCACACCCTAAAAAGCATTAATGAAATAACCTAAAAACTCTCTCCCTAGAAGGCACTCTGCACTATTTCAATGCTACCTTTCTAAAATTATTTGACTGTTTTGCTCCCCCCAAACCAAAAGACTAAAAGCTAATCATGCTCCATGGTTAAATAAACCTACAAATGAACTAATGTCAACTAGAGATAAAACCTGGGAGCTTTGGCATAAACATAAGAGCAACTTAAAATTTAAGCAACTCCATAACCACGTAAAAAAAACGTGTATCCAAAGACAAGAAACAATACTACATAGAACTTCAAAAAAAAACACACGCATACCCCCAAACAATTCTGATCCTCCACTGGTACTGTCCTAAACCCAAGTACAGAAACCAACCCTGACAAAACACCAGATCAAATAGCAAGTTTATTTAACTCCTACTTCAGTGACACAATAGCTAATATTACAACCAACTTTTCTCAGCCTCTTCCTTCAGCAAAAATTTCAGACCAAACTACTGTCTCCCAGTCCTAGTCTCCACTCCCTGCTACAAACATTCTAGATCAGTCCACTCTTCCTAGTCACACACGTCTCCACTCCCTGCTACAAACATTCTAGATCAGTCCACTCTTCCTAGTCACACACGTCTCCACTCCCTGCTACAAACATTCTAGATCAGTCCACTCTTCCTAGTCACACACGTCTCCACTCCCTGCTACAAACATTCTAGGTCAGTCCACTCTTCCTAGTCACACACGGTTCCAGTCTCCACTCCCTGCTACAAACATTCTAGGTCAGTCCACTCTTCCTAGTCACACACGGTTCCAGTCTCCACTCCCTGCTACAAACATTCTAGGTCAGTCCACTCTTCCTAGTCACACACGGTTCCAGTCTCCACTCCCTGCTACAAACATTCTAGGTCAGTCCACTCTTCCTAGTCACACACAGTCCCAGTCTCCACTCCCTGCTACAAACATTCTAGGTCAGTCCACTCTTCCTAGTCACACACGGTTCCAGTCTCCACTCCCTGCTACAAACATTCTAGGTCAGTCCACTCTTCCTAGTCACACACGGTTCCAGTCTCCACTCCCTGCTACAAACATTCTAGGTCAGTCCACTCTTCCTAGTCACACACGGTTCCAGTCTCCACTCCCTGCTACAAACATTCTAGGTCAGTCCACTCTTCCTAGTCATACACAGTCCCAGTCTCCACTCCCTGCTGCAAACATTCTAGGTCAGGCCACTCTTCCTAGTCACGCACAGTCCCAGTCTCCATCATCCTCCCACATAAACTTAGCTACAAACAATTCCAAGCCTAAATTCACAATCTCTACTGTCCCAACCTCACGCATAAAAAAACTACTTCTAAAATTAAAAACCACACAGCAGACGACCTACCCACAAAGTACCTAAAAATCGCTGCAGAAGTAATTGCTCTCCCCATTAGCATACTCATTAATAGATCCATCCAAGAATCCTATGTTCTCAGCCTTTGGAAAAAAATATATACATTTTACCTCTCCACAAAGGGGGTACCTCTAATGTTATTTCAAACTTTTGCCCCATAGCTATTCTATCCCCATATCTAAAACCTCAGAAAAATGTGTACACATGCAACTTCTGCATTTCTTTCTCAACAATCAAATCCTCTCACAAACACAGCATGGTTTTTGGCCCGGCAACAGTACTTCCACTGCCCTAATATCCTTTATGGACCTAATTAATAAAGCTCGTGACTCTGGGAAGATTGTCTCTACTTTAGTTCTGTACTTATCTAAGGCCTTTGATAGTATGTCTCACTCACTCCTTCTTTATCAGCTTTCTAACATTAGACTATCTACTCCATCTCTCAACTGGTTCAAAAGCTACCTATGTAACATGTTGTAAAATGGCTAGACTCTACATCCCCAGACATATACAACCCCACCGGTGTCCCGCAGGGCTCCATATTAGGACCTTTACTGTTTAACTTTTTTATTAATAACCTTCATTTATCATTTCACCAAGGATCACTTGTACAATACGCAGATGACTCAACTATTATCTACACTGCTAATGATTCAATTCAGCTGCAACACATCACTCAATCTGCATTTTCCACTATAGAAACATGGCTCTACAACAATCATCTGTCTCTAAACCCCAATAAAACCAAGCTTATAATATTCAATCCAAAGTAAAATACTCCCATCAATAAATCTCAGTTCAACATACTCTCCCTGAACCACACTAAAATTGAATTAGTTACCCATACCAAACTGCTAGGTGTCATAGCTGACGAAAACTTAGAATTTGATCTACACATTCAAAATAACATCAGTAAGACTCACAAAAAACAAAAAAAAAAAACTAGGACGTCTACACAGACATAAACATTTCCTTCCTCTCCCTACAAAACAGGTACTTGCTTCCAGCTATCTACTTCCTCTCTCATCTATGGTGCCCCATTGCTAAACAAACTGCAATCCTCACTCAAAACTAAATTAGAAATATGTTATAACAAAATACCCAAATTCACAACAATCACCCGCCATTCCACCCATGACTGCACAGTCCATACCTCTCAACTGTACAGATTTTTGCAGGATGTCCAGACATTTTCCTCATATTTTTGTTCTGTTTTTCATAAAATGTTTTTTTTTCTGGCAATCAGTGGAAAATCATTAAAGATTGAGGTCAGAAAATGATGACAGACATTTGTGTTTCAGACATCATAGCCTACAGAAAGTTCATACTAATACAAAACCTGTTATTCTATCAACTTTCTAAGTTTGCAAGAGCAATATTTAAAAATCGTCCCTATTTTTTGGTCTTTGTCCTCCCATTATTTAAAAACTTGAGAGGTATGCTACACACTTCTAAAAACACTTCTAAAAAAATTAAACTGGCTTGAATTCCAACACTACCTCACCTATCTCCAACTAACCACCACACACAAGTTACTTACAAATAATTACCCTGCCCTAAATTCCTTATTTTCCCACTACAATTCCAGCAGGTCCCTACAATCTGAAAACCAGCACCTCCTTCAAATTTATAAACCTAAACTACCTGCTGGCCAACTACTATACTCCTGGGCAATAGTTAAAACTTGGAACAGCCTTCCTGTGGCCATACACACCACTCAAAGGACTGGCTCCATCAAAACAGCTTTCCATAACCACCTTCACTCTAACTGGATCTGCAACAGTACTAAGCCTCCCCTTCCATAACCTAGTTCGTAGTACCCTCCTATCATTCCATATTTTCTTCTTCATTTAACATCCCACTTCTCTGCCCTATTCCAACTTACTACCCACTACACACTCCCCCTTTCTTTTCCATTACTATTTTAGCCACTCTCTCCCCTGTCCTCCTTCTCCAGTTCTTTTTCACTCTCATCCTATCACCCTTACACTGCTCAGTAGCTTTTCCTCACCTCTTGCCCCCAATATCTTGCCCCACTTTTCTTCTCTTACTCTTCTACTCCTTTAATTTGGCTGTTATTAATATCTTAATATATGTGTAGCTTGAACCTCTGCTATAATATGCTCATTAAGTATTTGATACACTGTGACCCATTCTGCTATGCTGCTATTTTTGAACTACTTTGAGTACGGTTATACTCTGTGCTATACATATTCTAAATGTTCTACCTTGTAGTAAGATTACCTCTGTTCTCTGTTAACTCTAATTAAGTTTTTCTGCGGAGCTTTTCTCCCCGGGCTTTCACTGAAAGTTGGCTCTTCTTGGTCCAGTGGACTAACAAATGCAAATAAATAAATAAATATGTACTGACCATAAACATGGTGACTGTTTATAATTAATTCATGGGGGCAGTGTTGAGGACCATCATAAGAACAAAGCTATGTGATAATCCCACCAAACATGTACACAAATTTATGAGGATGACCCTCTTTAATCCATGTTGTCTCAAGTTTAGAAGAAGGGGATCACCTATATCCCCCTTAAAAAGATCCACACTAATAACAGTCATAGAATCCTCCAACACCACTAATGTTCTCCAAGAAGGGCTGACATGGACAAATAACTGATGCCAGAGACATGGACTAAAACTAAATGCCAAGAAATGCATAATAGTATCCTTTGGGAGATCAACCACCCCTGGAAAATCTCATATTGGCAACACACCACAAAGGCTCAATCTAGTAGTCAGGGACTTGGGGACACAAGTAGAGAGTAATTTAGCTTTTGACAATCTTGTGTCTATGGTAGCGAGGAAATCATTTTATATTGTGCAACTTATAAACAAATATATGGCTTCTAGAGTCAAGGAAGTCATTGTTTCACTTATTTAGCATTCGTCAAACCTATCTTTGACTACAGTGTCCCCTTTGGTATGTATCTAACCAAGGACATCCAACAACTGGGAACATCCGCAGAGGTTCATCACCAAAAGAATACAGGGTTGGACCTCTTGAATATCCACACAACAAGAAGCTCTGCAATTATCCATTCTAAATATGTAAACCTTGTTTGTAATATAATTAGGACTGCTGGAGAGGCAGGTATGTATCCCGGAGACTACCTCATCTCTTGAACAGGCTCCTCATCCATGTGAAGCCGAGTTCCTCCCTAACTAAGTTCAAGTGTAACTTGGACAATTGGATAGGAAACAGAAAATGCAGCCCTAGTATGGCACCTGTGTCTCTAATGGACAAAGGCAGCCTGTAAATTGTTCATCTTCCAGGCCCCTGCTTACACTTACCAAGGGTACCAAGGGTATCAGAACTTGGCAGAAATTTGGGATGCATGGGTAGGCTTTAAAAGGCCCCAGGGGTCACACCTATGAATCTATGAACCTAAGACTGCTCATCCTGTAATTTGTTCATCAGGCATTGAGGAGAGAGATACTCTGAATTTATTATTCTTCTTAAATGTTAATTTGATGTGTCCATTAATTTTATTCTGCCCAATAAAGGCACTAGGAGGCATCAACATCCAATTTCTTTTTCAGCATGCTCAAAATGATGAGGCAATTAGCTGCATAAAGTTTGGTTCTTTAATGTGATTTCTGATTTGAGTGCATTCTTTTTGCCTTCTTTGTAGAGTCTGTATATTCTCTGTAACTCCATATCAGTTTTCAATAAGTGTTACAGTTTCCTACCACACCCCAAAGACATGCTTTAGGTAAAATGTCAATTTTCCAAATAGCTCGTAGGTGCATGTGGCGTGTGTGAGCAAGTATGAAGAATGACTAGAATCTTCTGCAAGATTAGTTTTTGTGCCTTGCACCCACTGAGTGTCAGGATCTCACTCCATCCACAGCTGTAAAATGGATAAAGCGTGTAGTGGAAAAACAGATGAGTACATGAAAAATGCAGACCAGCTTGGGGAAGAAGTGAAAGCTATCACCTGCAAATCAGAATGGTGAACCTATAGATCTCCCACTGTGAAGATACACACTGAATTCCACATTGGCTAAAAAAACATTTGTTAAGGCCAGTTATCTTTTCTCCAAATCAGTTTGCCATTTTAGGTGCCATCTAGAGTCTGCCTCTGCCAGTGGCATCCTGAAAAGTGTTACTCTATATCATAGTCATGAGCATCAGGTAATGGTTTAGTATACCTATATACATACTACACTACTGCCAGCTCAGACAGTCAGATTACAAAACCATTTACACAAAGGGCAAGACATAACTTGCAAATTCATCCAGTGGTGCTATACACATGGCTTTCAGCCAGTGGTGCTATACAACACGTGGTTTTCAGCCAGTGGTGCTACACGTGGTTTTCAGCCAGTGGTGCCATACATGTGGTTCCAATACACATCAACATTATCAAAAGAAGAACTAACATTTTGTAGAAAACACTACAGCTACACCCTTTGGAGCCTCACCTACAAAGACCATAAGGTAAGCCAGCATACTACCAAATGTTTTAGTCATAGGAGACTCCATGCAGATGTCCCATTCACCAGGCTGAATAAGAAGAAAATCACGGTCAGTTATCAGGGTCAGGATCTTCCAAATCACCCAGGCACTCCGTTATTAGACTAAAAGTACTTTTGTGACTCAGTCATAGTCCATAATACCTCCCTGGACTCTATGAAGATAAACATTATGGAGCTCTATGATTATATTTCACAAGCTGGTATGTGCAAGCATAGCACTGAGCAGCATTTCAGCTTCACCATGGATGATGCCACAATATGAATAAAGGATTATTGACTTCAATAATTGGCTTAGCTTCTGTTGCCATTCCAAGGGAGTACAATATTTGTCAGCATGAGAGGATATGGTTAACAGACCACATTGCTTTGCCAAGGATGGTCTACATGCATGTCCCCTCAAGGCATTCAAATACTGGCTAAAATATTGTCCTTCCTCATAGTGCCCTTATTAGGCAATGCTAAACTGACAAACCTTCCAACATAGCAAAACTAACCCAGGGGAATCTAAACGTCTTACTGCTCAATGCCAGGAGCTTAAAAAAGAAAATCTACTCCCTCCAGGCTTTCCTCATTCTGGAGATTATGAACATCCAGTCAGTTACTGAGACATGGTTTAAAGACATGGAAAGCACTTTGGCAGTGCAGGGCTACAATGTCTTACACACGTTTAGGCCAGCTACTGCAGAGACAGAGACCAAAGTTGGAAGAGTGTCAATCTTTATCAACAACAAACTCATCTCAAAACAATTCAAACAGGATGAAGTGCTTGACCTTCTCCATGTCCAGATTTTTATAGGCAAAGTCCTATATCATATCCTAGTCCATAGGCAAAGTCCTATATCACATCCTTGCAAGCTATAAGTCACCCATAACTCATACTTGAACCTACTAGAGGCCCTCACCATTCAACCCAATACCATATTTATTGGCAACTTTAACTGCTTCACTATAAACTGAGATACTAACATGATCTTAAACTCAGAGGCACAGAGATTTCTGGACTTTGTAAACACAAACACTTTGAACCAGATTGTTCATACACCCACAATAAGTGCAAGCAAGAATGCTGCACCCCCTATCCCCCAGTGTAGTGTCCTCTCAGGTAAGGGCACACCACACAGCTTTCTCCTTTGTAATAAAAATCAGTTCTGTGACCCCAGCTAACCATGTAACATTCATGAACTATTCTATGGCAAAATTCCTACTACTAAGTGATAACCTGCCAAACTTTGAAGCACCCCAAACCCTATGACCATGGCTGCCTATGCAGAATTGATTCACAGAAACTCTGTGCAGTCATGTCAATAAATGCAAAAAGCAGTTGCACCTACCAGACATAAGCCCAGAACTAACACCCTTGTAGAACTGAAACATAAACAGGGTACACGGCAGAAAACAAGTCATAACCAAGATTGGAAAGTGCTACACCCAGCATGATAAAAACACTGTAATCAATCTAAACAAGCAAACAAACAAGAGGGCAAATTAAGTCTATTAAAGCCAAATTTGAGATAAAGATAGCCCCTCACAGGCAAAGGCTAGCCACAATGCTTTTTTAGCTATGTCTGAAACCTCAAAGGTAGCAGAAAGCAGTGTGCAGAAATTATTGTAAATGGAGCTATGTACATGATGATGGAAGATATATCTAATCTGCTGGCCAACAAATTAAGCTCTAATTTAACTCCCCCTGCTGACTGCCCCCTCCCCAGGAAATACCATCAAACAACTCCCCTAACTATCACTAGGACTATCACTAGGGAGCAGGTCCTGGATGTACTCTCTAAGGCCAAAAACACTGCATCAATGGTCCCCAATAATATTCTAGGATGCCTCCTAAATAGCCTGAAACATGATGTATCAAGACCACTAAAGTCACTGTTTTACCTTAGCCTCTAGAGAGACTTTAAGCCACCTGAATGGAGAACTGCAGCAATCATCATTCTGCACGTGGGCGGGCCATCAACGGACACATATGCAAATACCATGGAAATAAATTATTAATAAGGACATATAAAACCTTCAAACAGTGGATCCAACCCAGTTTGGTTTCAACAAGGGCAGATCATGCCTACTCAGTCTGGTGGACTTCTTTGAAAAGGTCAGTAAGACAATGGATCAAGGCAATATGCTACATAATGCCTACCTTGACCTGGATAAGGTATTTGATACAATACCCCATTAGGACATTGTAAACCAACTCATAGATATAGGCATAAACCCTTATGTTCCATGCTGGATAACAAGCTGCCTCTCACACAGGACAAGGAAGTTAAGATAGAGGAGACCACCACTAAAAAGCGACTAGTCACTAGCAGAGTCTTTCAACTTTCTTTCATGGGTCCACTCCTTTTTAACAACTACTTCATGGAAGTCAAGACCAATGTCAAGGGCCTCTGGCTGACAAAGTCTGTACCTGATTGCAAACTAGGAACAATCATAGAATGCACCCCCCCCAGATGTTATCATCCTACAGTTAGGACTAACACAGATAAATAACTGGTGTCAAAGCCACGGTATAAAACTCAGTGCCACAAAAATGCATAATAGTACCATTTAAGAAGTCAGCCACCCTAAGAAACTACCTCTCAATAACACATCCATAAGAGTAGCACCCGTAGTCAGGGATTTAGGAATGTATGCGGATAATAATTTGTTTTTTGACCAATATGTGCCTATGGTAGTAAGGAAATCATTCTATATTGCTCAACTTATAAATAAGGGCATGGCATATAAGTCCAAGGAAGTCATTGTTCCACTGTATTCAGCCTTCATGAGGCACATCATTGAGTATATCACCCCTTTCAGTATGTGCCTAAGAAGGCACATATAACAACTAAAACGTCCACAGAGTTTCCTCTCAAAAAGAATACAGGGAGTAAACAGCATGTCCTATGCAGACTGCTTCAAAGTCCTATGTCTACACACTGTTTCCTACAGACTGATTAGAAGCAGTCTATACTTGGCATACAAGGCAGCCTTGGATCTCTGGACCATAGCCTTTAGTTATGAGCATGATTTCCCTTTAAGTTTGCAAAGAGGAAATTATGTAATATGCCCTGCTTTATTTAAATGCAGTTTTAGCTCTTTTTAGTTTGTCTGATGAAGTTCCTGTATTTTTTTAGACTTGGGACAAAAGCGCTTACAAGCTTTCACTGCTGTTCTGAATAAAACGTTTGCCTGCAACTGGTGCGAGCCGTCTTTTGGGATTTATTAGCCTTGGATCTCACTCTGATAGGCCTTTTGTATCTCTGCAAAATGAACTTCATCAGAATTACTTGATCTAGGGATTTAATGTTTGTTTGCAACATAAATCGGACTTGTTGGAAGGATACATATCTGTCCCAGAGAATTCCTGTTCTGTTGAACAGACTTCCCATCCATGTGAAGCAGAGTTCTTCCTTAACCCTAATCAAGAGAAACCTGGACCAGCAGATGGGAAATGAGAAATACACCCTGGGTCTAGCACCTATTTCTCCAATGGATAGAGACAACATGTAAATCTTTTCCTAGTTTACATATACCCCTTTAAATAACCTCTAAGGCACACAAACTATCAGGATACATAACATGTCTCCACAACCAGAAGATTCGCCTATTGGTGTTGTGCAGGCTTCAACATCAGTGTCCCACTAAATCTTCCCTCAGAGGATCTAGATTTAGAATCTGAACACACCTCTTCAACGTTCACCTCCATTATGTCAGATAACAAAGTGGCCATCGCAGATACATTAGAGGAATCCATGATGTAACTGCTAACCGTGTTGCTTGGTGTCAGTGGCTGAGTCTTTCAGATCTGCAAATCACACAACATTGGCATAGATGACACTTCAGGGTAACCTCTTATACCTGTTCATGTAACTACCATACTATCGCATATCTGTTCATGTGCCTGGCATATTGTCAGCATTACCAGGTGCGGCTATAGTATTCATCTCCATGGAGATTGTTTCTCCAGAGCATGTAGGAAAACACAACACAGAAATGGGCCCATGATGGCATGTACACATACATTGAGACTACCCATGGTAGTATCTCCATTGCAGCCAATGTGAAATGTATATACAAGGCGCATGCATTTCCCATACCTACATCATCATCATCTGCAGGGTTGGCAACATGATTCTGACTTCCTGCAGGAGGTCATTGTACCGTCATTACTATCTGGCATCACTTGCAGAAATGTTTGTTACATACCATATGCAGCAGGTGCACCCAACTCCCCACTTAAAATATTCCATCCCATGGGCACCAAAATCTCCTCCATATGCATTAAAAGGAGTGGTTGTTCCAGTTGGCTAATTTGCAGATACTATAAACCTGGCATACATATGTCAGTTGCAGACTTGCTCCATGTGCCCATAAAATCAGTCTTCACCTAGTGGATAATATCCTTGCACTCCTCCCATTGCCTTTCAACTGTCTGGTATTTTGCCAAAAAATACCAAATTCTGTCCTAAAACAATAGGATGCCACAAACTTTAGTGTGGCCCCTTTAAATGATGGTTTATTTACACCTTGTTCTCTTTACTGGCTTTCCATCATCAGTCCCTGCCAGTGGCCCTGTGGTATCAGCAACATGAAATGTAATGACATCATTAGAGCCATGACCATGACTGACTGAGAGGCAACTTTGACAGATAAGAGTAACCATCACAACTTCAGAAAGTAGGAAAGATTCTGAAATAAGGCTCACTGCTGTAAATTTAGTACTTGATTTGGGATGTGCTTTAAATCAGTGTTAGATGCAGAAAACTGCATATCTTTAGAGAAGATATGAAGTCTTGCCTTAATACTGAAGCACAAAAAAAACAGGGAGCTTATCTTAGGCTAGCTAGAGAAAATAATGCCAGAATGGCAGGTGAGAGCTGACAAAAAGTATAAATATCTGGCTCAACAGCTTGACTCTCACAATCCCACTGAACCTCCCCCATCGTGTCATTAAAGACCATACGGGTATTCCCGCAGAATTTAAAAAGTAAAAACTGATCTTTACCCAGAACTGTAGTAGGGCTACCTGCAATCATGGCAACACACTCATTCCCAAAAGATCTTTAGAGGCAATGCAACAAAAAACTGTTTTATATAACATAAAAATAGCTTTACATAACTTTCTGAAAAAAAAAAAAAAAGAAATGTGTAAGCTGGAGTATCACATGATTCACTACCTCTAGTGCTTATTTTATAGGGTTTTGGACAAGGGTATAGGGTACACTGGGAGGAGGAGGTCTGTCACCATAGTCTTTCGCTTTGCTATGCATAGCACAATTTTATTTTGCAGAGTCATTTGTTTCCTAGTGAAAATGGTGGTTAAGTAAACGGTGTGCTGCAGTTAATTATGGTGATACAATGACGCTTAATAGATGTTCTGAATGAAAATGAGTTCCTCTGTATGTAGCAGCAGTGTACTGGTTCAGTATATTTTATGACTGACCAAAATGCTTCACTATGAAAACTAGGTATATGACAGTTCAGCAAAATGTTTTTAATAAAATATGATAAATAAACTGACTGTGTGAACACCACATTTTATCAAAGCAAGCATGTCTTCTTGGATGAAGGTTGAAGGCTTCCATACTTGGGGGGCTATATCCCATGCACCTTCCCTGAAGATATATATATATATATATATATATATATATATATATATATATATATGTATATACATATATATATATATATATATATATATATATATATATATATATACACACACACACACACACACACACACACACACACACACACACACGCATACACACACACACATACACACACACACACGCACACACACACACACACACACACACACACACACACACACACACACACGAGTTTCGGAATGAGCAATCCCCCTCACAGCAGCAGCATCTGTTGAAAGGTTTATGTACTCTGCTTTACCTTTTTAACCACACACACACACACACACACACACACACACACACACACACACAAACACACACACAAAATTTTCTATTTTTTTAAATAATCGGTTGCTTTTATTTTACACTTACCAAACCACAAAAATGCTGCTTAGTGAGCTTAAAATAATGGCTAGATCAATGTCATTCGCATCTTCATGCACGCATACACTCACACACTCAAACAAACACACACACACACACACACACACACACACACACACACACACACACACAGACATACACACACACACACACACACATAAACTCTGAGTTCACTGCAATTTGAGGGTAAATGAGATATGCCCCACTGTAGCAACCTAGAGTCTCATCGAAAAATATTAAAGTCATAAAGGGATTAGTAATAGTGTTACATATCAATGTGTATTTATTTATAGTTTACCAAGAGCATGTATTTTCTAACATCTTTAACATATTTACTTTAAAAAGACTAGTATTAATGTACATCAGATTTAGAAGTGTTTGCCTTTCATCTTGCATACTTCATTTAGTTAGTTATAATTTGTCAGAAATGACCATCTGAAGGTGGGATGGCACTTAAGTATTTTTGGCGGTGTTTCTGGAGTTGATAATGTTTCTGATGTGTAACAATGAGAAAAGAAGACAGGGAATGCCTTTACAGCTGATCTCTTCTAAATAGATTACAAGGTTTTGGGAGTATGCATCAGAAGTAAACAAATGTTACTGTTACAGTGCCATAGGAAAGAAGTACAAAAGTTATGTGTTTATAGTCCATTAAAATAATAAAGGCGATTTGACTTACAACTGCATATAGAAATACTTTTTACATGTGCATTATCTTCAGCCACTATTTCTGCAAAAAGACTTATTTTTCAACTCTCATACTGTTTAGTTCCTTTTTCTGATTCACAGATGTGCTCATGAAACTGGGAAATGCAAAATGTAGCTCACAGACATGTTGACAGGCTGTTGAAATCAGCCTCCCCAAACAACACTATTGAACCTGCTGTTAATGTTTTTCTCATCTGCCACATCTCTGTGAAGAACTGTGGCATTTGAATTTGATTGCTTTTGAAACTCCTGCCAGCTCATTACCTCAAAGTTAATTTTCCTTGCTATTCTCAGTCAAAATGTTAAATATTTTTAGCACAAAGAATGTAAGTCATGGATTATATTTTCTGCTGGTGTTTTATTTTAATGAGAACCCAGCATTTTTTCTAATATATCCAATGAATATCACATGGCAGCATTTGGTAACACATAATACAGTACGGCAGTTGACCTCCTCACGGTTATAACTCTAGCCAGTGGAAGATTTTAGAAAAAGCACCGCATGTTCTAGTTATTTCTGCATCTCCAAAGCAATGCAAAACTGAAAATAGTTAAAATAATATAAATAAATATTCAACAAGTTTCCAGCCTTCTGTATGTCACGTCTGAATTGTATACTTATAGAAGAAAAATGACTAAGCTAGATCACTCTGACTTAATCATTCACATCTGGTTAAATGTTATAGAGCTGGCCTCACAGAAAACAGATGGCTATGACTACCAGGCAAGATCTCTCTGATAATCCAGACATATCTCATTTCTGGTTTCTGGTATCATGGATTCCTCTAAAATTTATGCAGATGTCAAGGAATACACTTTACTACAACATTTTAAAACACACTCTAAATCTCGGTGAAAAAAACATTTTAACTACAAAGAAATAAAACATAATTCAGGAGTTTCCAGGTATAAACTTTTTGTCATTTTAGACTAGCAGAGAACATAAGATTTTCATCTTGCTTGTATTCTTTGCTGAACTCAGATCTTGTGATTACTACCAACACTATAGGGTAAACATGTCTAATGTCTGATGACATAGATAGACATGATTATTTCTGTGAGACCCAGACACTTTACTAAAATTAAAAGCCAAATTTTGATATGAAAATTATCAAAACTAGTTTTAACTAATTTTTTGTGTGTGTGTGTGTGTGTGTGTGTGTGTGTGTGTGTGTGTGTGTGTGTGTGTGTGTGTGTGTGTGTTATAGGGCTGTTTTCGCTACTCCCTTGCACTTTAGAATTAACTTTGAGAAGATTATACCCTGGTAATAATGAAATATAACACCTCTCACAATAACCCTCATGGACAAATGCAGTTTTTTTAATTTTCAACAAAGTGATTGAAAACTGTGGTTCACCCAAGTGGTTGAATTACCTTACTGCTAGCAAAACCTAAGAAAATATGTGATTTGAGTGATGAATGCACACTATACAGTTACCAAATAAACAGACACATGCAAAGATACACACACACACACACACACACACACACACACACACACACACACACAATCTTTTATTTCTAAAAATAGTAGAGAAATATAAGAAAATAAAAATGGAATTTAGTAGCAAGTAAGGGAGAATATGTTAATGAAGTGCCACTTTCCCATCTCACTGAAATGTCAGAGATTCCAGCTCCACTGGCATAACAAGTTGTGGCTCTGACTATGGCCAAGATGACAAGAGTTTGATCAGTGACTCAGGTACCTATCTGGAACTGGCAGGAGTAAAGAGGAGTGACATAGCATTGCTGGCTTATACCTCTTTGGGAAAAGACGTGGGACACATGCCTGCGAGACACAGTCCCAGGTGAAGTCCCCAATGGAGCCCAGAAAAATATGGGAACAATGGCTCCTAAGCAAGTAGAGCAGTCTTTGCAAAAGTGAGGGACGTGCCCTTGCTGATGCTCATTATGAGTCTGTTACAGGGCACTTGCTGTAGGGTTAAGGCCGCTAAAAAAAAAAAAGATTACTGCCTATATAATGTTCCCATGCAATTGGCTGTGACGAACAGTTGGCCAAGGGTTGCTGATGGTCAGCACTGTGTGGAGAAGAAGCTTTGTTCTTCATGTGTTCAGCTAGTATAACTATGAATTAATATGAATTAATCTGGCATTTCTCTTCATATGTCTCTGCTGGACTTCTGATAAGCTGTTCTGCCCTCTTGCCTCTCATATGTTTGTAGATGTGGACTGTAAAACAGGTTGTAATCATCCAAATAAAATGTTCTCACTGATTTGCAGAGGCACTATCAGATGGCCTTTCTGCCAATGATGCCTCTCTTGCACTTAAATTCTCCATGGGTCTAGTATATGGCTATAAGGTCTTAGACATAGATGTGATGTTTGTATAGCTGTTATTGATAATTTAGCCAACATGTAATCCTTTCTGAGTCCCACTGAATGTCAAATGTCATAATCTGGTCCTTGTCACCAGTTCAGCTTCTTGCATTGTTCCATCTTGGAGCATTTTCCTCTACTATGTATCTCAATGTCAACTAAAATATCCAAATGTGTCAAAACCAATGCATATCACAGTGTCATCAAAACTATTCAAGTATTTCAAACCTACTTGCTGAATAATGGATTTAAACAATGCAAATCTTAGACTTGCCCCTCCACATCTACCTCAGTCAACTTCTTTAGCACATATTAAAGTGTATTTGGTGCTCCTGTCTGTAGTACTTACCATCTTAACCCCTAGCACAGATTTATATTTTTACATTCAGTCACAGGCTAGCAAGTTCATTTACCTGCCTCAGCTGAAGAATAATATTGTGTGCATTGTTGTAGTTAAATTAGATGAAATTCATCACCCAAACTGGTTAGTTTAGAGTGCATAAACTTGTCATGGCTCAACGGTGATTTGGATTCTGTGCTTTGTCTTAGTTGAGGTGCATTGTTAATGGCTCAGCACTGATTTGGATTCTGTGCTCTTAGTCAAAGTGCGTTATTAATGGCTCAGCGTTGATTTGGATTCTGTGCTCTGTCTTAGTCAAGATGCATTGTTAGTGGCTCACCACTGATTTGGATTCTGTGCTCTTTCTTAGTTGAGGTGCATTGTTAATGGCTTATCATTGATTTGGATTCTGTGCTCTTAGTCAAGGTGCGTTGTTAATGGCTCAGCGTTGATTTGGATTTTGTGCTGTGTCTTAGTCAAGGTGCATTGTTAGTGGCTCACCGCTGATTTGGATTCTGTGCTCTTTCTTAGTTGAGGTGTATTGTTAATAGCTTAACATTGATTTGGATTATGCACTCTGTCTTAGTCGTGGTGCATTGTTAATAGTTAACATTGATTTGGATTCTGCGCTCTGTCTTAGTTGAGGTGTATTGTTAATAGCTTAACATTGATTTGGATTATGCACTCTGTCTTAGTCGTGGTGCATTGTTAATGGTTCAACATTGATTTGGATTCTGCGCTCTGTCTTAGTCGAGGTGTATTGTTAATAGCTTAACATTGATTTGGATTATGCACTCTGTCTTAGTCGTGGTGCATTGTTAATGGTTCAACATTGATTTGGATTCTGCGCTCTGTCTTAGTCGTGGTGCATTGTTAATGGTTCAACACTGATTTGGATTCTGCGCTCTGTCTTAGTCGTGGTGCATTGTTAATGGTTCAACATTGATTTGGATTCTGCGCTCTGTCTTAGTCGAGGTGCGTTGTTATCTTGCTGCCACTGAGAGTTATATATATACATGTATGAACTGATTTAAACTCTGATCTTCATATCTTAGAAATTCACAATTTGTTTATTTATTTATTTATTAGCATTTGATTACCGAGAAAGTCCACTGGGCCAGTGAAAGCCCATTTTCGGTGGAGACCCGGGGAGAAACATTACAAGCCTAATAAAAACATAGGCAAACTTCTCTGCAATCATTCTATAGCTAAAGCATGGAATAAACTACCTCTAGCCTTAAGAACTATTCCTAACCCTTAGAGCTTGAAAAAAATTTCTCAAGGACACTCTACTAAATTCTTGGCTCTGACCTTGCTCTGCACCCACTTAATCTACCTTCTCTGTCTTCCCACCTTATTTTCATCCTGAGCTCACTCATAGCTATGAGTTACTACTACATGCATATGGGTTTTTGTTTTCTGGTCTCTGACAACCTTAATTGTAATCAGTGTTAATTTCTTATGAGCTACTTGTTTGTAACTGATTCTTTTTTGATTATTAAAAACCTTATTGCAATTTATCATGCATTTTGCATATGTTTGGAGCTTTTCTCCTTGGGCCTCCACTGAAAAAGGGTTTTTGCCCAGTCAGACTAACCTGGTTAATAAATGTCAAATAAAATAAATAAATAAAACTGCCATACCAGGTTCATGGATAGTACTGAGGCTTGCAGTCCAGGAGTCTATTGAAGAGCCTAACACAATTGCCAGAAAATAGTGTTTTAATAGTGATTATTAGTTTAATAGTGTCTCATTAAGTGCCTTGTTCAGAGCCACATGTTATACCAAAGGAATCAAGCCTTACACGTAGCTTTCATGTTTGTTGTTCCTCCAGCTGAGATGAAACTGAACATTGACTACCACTGGGCCAGTGAAAGCCCATTTTCGGTGGAGGCTCATTACAAGCCTAATAAAAACATAGGCACACTTCTCTGCAATCATTCTATAGCTAAAGTATGGAATAAACTAGCTTTAGCCTTAAGAACTATTTCTAACTTTTTTCTTAAACTTCCCATATGGATATGTAAGACGTCTGTCTTTATAATACCAAAAGTGTTTCTCAGCTGATGAGGGCAAATTTTATGTAGCAGTAGTGACAGCTGCCATTTATGGAATGAAAGAGAAAACATTCATATTATATACTTCACAGCAGGATGGTTCAGTGGTTATTGTTTTCACTTAACAGTTCTATGCCCTGAGTTTCAATTCTTACCCCTGTTTAGCATCTTTATACAGTTTGCGTGCTCCCTTGATATGTCTTCAAGATCTGCTGTCCATGTGCTATTTGTTTGGCATACTGTTATTGTTTTCTTGGTTTTCTAGTGTCAGTCTATGGTGTGGGACTCTATATTAAATAGACAAAGAGGCACAGCAGAATAGAAACATGCACTTCAATGTGCATTTCTGAGTTAACATGAACACAACAGTTGATGTGTGTGTGTGTATGTGTGTGTGTGTGTGTGTGTGTGTGTGTGTGTGTGTGTGTGTGTGTGTGTGTGTGTGTGTGTGTGCGTGTGTGCGTGTGTGTGCGTGTGTGTGTGTGTGTGTGTGTGTGTGTGTGCGCATGTGTGTGCATGTGTGTGTGTGTGTGTGTGTGTGTGTGTGTTTAAATGAGGGTGTAGGAGCACAAAAGAGCTTGCTTCCCCATGCAAAAATGTTTTTTGGTGCTTTTCAAGTAGCTTATGTTTTCTTCTTTGGGACAGGAGAGATCATGTTCTTGTCGTTTACTCTGAAAAAATTACAGGGAAGCATTTTCACCTATGTGTAAGGTTTCACTCAGCAGTCCAGTTTTCTCCCATATCCAGAAAACACACTGGTGAACTGTATAATTTATTATGTCCATAAGTATCACATTTACCTTAGCCCTTGTGGTCCAAGATGTGTCTGCAAAGGGCCCATGTAGGACATGAGTTCATCTCATTGGTCAACAAATCCATACTGGTACTTAACAAAGAAGTTACTTCACAACAATCAGAAGTGCTTCTTTTCTGCAGTGTGGACTGTGTTTCTAGTAATAAATACTGAATTATGAAAAATGTCTTTTTAAAGTGATTTAAAAGAAAACAATGAATTGCAATTTATATATTTATACCACAATTTCTTCTGTTTCAGTTATAATCATCCATTTACTGTATGCTTACATACTGCCTGCCTGCTCTTAAGATGTAGCTAAAATATAATACAAAATATTTAATGTGCCTCTGATTCACTGTCTAGAAATTGACAGACTGACTCATAGCTGCAGCTGCATGGTAATATAAATGTTAGATTGGCACACTACGCCTTTTGAAAATGGTGAGAATAAAGTAGTAAGAAGTATAAATCATCAGTGACACTGCTGAATTATTATTACAAGGAAAAGCAGTCG
Organism: Protopterus annectens; assembly: GCF_019279795.1. Classification (NCBI taxonomy): domain Eukaryota; kingdom Metazoa; phylum Chordata; order Ceratodontiformes; family Protopteridae; genus Protopterus; species Protopterus annectens. The sequence continues at coordinate 606,661,161 of NC_056745.1, forward strand.
CTTATCAACAAAACACACATAATCGTGTACTGTGACATTCATTGAGTCCAAGATATATTCAGATTGTAGCTGCATTGGAATGATACCCATCTAGATTTGCCAGGTGCAATTTGAGTGGGACACAGTAAAGCACATATTCATATCCCTTGATTAGTTTTGTATAATAAACCTAGCTGTAATGAAAGATGTGCATAATTCTTTTTAACCACATACATGACCAGAAATGGGGATGCGGCCATATTACCCTTAAATATTTTATACAGTATCTCACAACACATAAATGAAAAAAGGAAGGCTTGTAGTGCATCTGTCTTGTAGCAAGGGTAAAATATTGACAGGGAAATACAATAGAAAGGACCATGGTAACTGTAGCTCACACACATGGAATGCTGGTGACAAAGGGTAGCACAGGGAGTAATAGAGTGTGTTAGACCTTTAGAATATGGCTGTATGTAATACTGCAGAAATATTGAATGGAAATGTTTACCATTACACTGATGGCAAAAGTTATGCAGCAGTTCTAGAAGAAGAATGTGTGCAATGAATGGAGACTTATAAGGATCAGATGAACCCTGAACCAGCTGTCTGACATACAGGTATACATCCTAGCTATGTTCCAGATGACTTTAGCTTGTTTATCAACTTGGGTATTACAGAAGCTGGCATAGTAATGTGGTAGACAAGCAGGTAATGTCAACTCATCCATGTCTGGGATATAACATAGCAGCTGGTCAGAGAGTGCTGGACTTGCATGTTTCAGCTTCTTGTAATGCAGTCAGGATCAGCATCCATGGGAGCAACCATGCATCCCCTGGTGCAAGCAAGATAGAGTAGACGATGCCAAGGCATGGGAATGGGAGAGTTACAGACCTCCTGGGTCCCCACAGTAGAAGACAGCATCATTTTAGAGTTTCAGTCTTACCCCAGGGAACTCAAATTAGCTTGTGGGTTCTTAACCCCTGGGGAAATGAAAGAGTTAAATAGGACAGATGAAATTAAACTTTCAAGGCTTTCAAGCTGAGACATGGAGTCAGAAGAAGAAAAAAAAGATTGCAGCATACCTCTCAACTGCTATGATTTAAGCATACCACTATAATTTTCACCCTCAGATTAAGCCCTGCAGAATAAGGGAAATACTTCAAGATACTGCAGTCCTACTCCCCCAATACAGGCTCACTGTGCGAGAACTGCTATTTAGCTATACTTACAGCATCTGTCCTCATTAGCTTGGGTTTGGCATCTTTTGAAGAGCTAACGTAAACATTCAGTCACTGGTGCAAATGAGGCAAACAAGTAATGGCACTGTAACTCTAGTAAACTGGTTGTTTTATAATAAATATAAAATGTGTCTGTAGGCTGTTTTAAAAATATCATTTAGGTAATTAATGGCAGCCTTTGAATTTATTCCAGTACAGTTTGAGGATTTTTTTAAATCCATCCCTATTTTTGGTTATTTGTTCCCCCTTTATTTCTGGCTCTATATAGATTTCTTGTGGTAAGACTTTGGGCAGAATGATTGAGAGGTATGGAAACCTTTCAACACATGCTGCTGCTCTGAAACTGTGTGTGTGTGTGTGTATCTGTGTGTGCGTGTGTGTGTGTGTGTGTGTGTGTGTGTGTGTGTGTGTGTGTGTGTGTGTGTGTGTGTGTGTGTGTGTGTGTGTGCGTGTGTGTGTTTGTGTGTGTGTGTGTGTGTGTGTGTGTGTGTTTACCCCCTCTGAAGGCTTTCTTCAAGTTGGCTCTAGCCATGATGTAAAGGGCTCTGTTGTCAGACCTGAAGGCTGTTGTGTGGTGCTTGAGAAGAGATCTGACCTCCTTCGTCATCCAGGGCTTCTGATTAGGGTACACATGAATATGTTATAATCAGATACAAGAGACTTTAGTAGCAGAAATAAATGAAATAGAGACTGAGTTAGTAAAAATGCTGAATGGCGACGAACTGGAGACATTACGTGAAGATCTCACGCCCACGCTCTCTATTACCCAACAAGTCCGTTCACAGACAAGAAAAGGAAGTTAGAGAGGGACTATAAGAAACTTCAGAAAGGTTTTGTGTGAGGGAGGGTTGAGGGATAGAGCTTTAATGTTCGCCAAGAAGTGACTCCGCATCCAGCCAAGAATCTGAAGGAACGGGCAACATCCAGGTACTGTCCACATCCAGTGTCTTGTCCCCATGTCAGCTGGTGCCACCGCTACCGAAATTTGATGAACCAGAAACAGACACAGGACAAGGGGTTGTCAATAGACCTGAGAGACAGGAGACAACAACCCGAGTGTTTTTATTGAAGCAATGATCCACTGGAAAGGGTGATAACATCAATGAGTCTATAAAGGATATGAGTCGGATAAAGGACAATGGTTCCCACAGAGAATGCATATCACCAGCTGTAATGTCCCAGAGCAGGAGGTATCCATCTACAACACTAAGGATTTTGGAGGATTTTCTATCCTCCTTCAAGCAAACCGAAGCGACATGGGACATTACAACAGAAGCGGTACAGAAAAAGAAAGGGAAGAAGACAGAAGAAGGCAGCAAAAAGGCCTGCTCTCTATTCCCAAGTATAGACCCTGTAATAAAATATTCCAGGTATGAACTTTGATCTAATGAGTTGTCAGTCCTGTAACAAGTGGGCTAAATTTTATTATGACTGGTGGTTTTCAGATGTGACTCTTGGTCCCTGGACAAAAAACAATTCAGGAACATAGCAATGAAAAATGATGTACTAAATGGAGGTAATGTCAAATAAATGGATGGATATACTAATACGTTCAATTACCCATCTAATGATAATTTACCTATACACCCATTACTAGATATTTTGAACGGGTTTGCTTGTGAATTTGATTTTTATACAATGGCATTGGATTTTGGGATTTTGTTTTGTTAATGTGACTAGCATTGAGGTTGTGGCTATTTTTAGTTTACAGAATAATGACAGCATTGTATCAGGCAGAAAAGCAGAAAAGGGCCTATAGTGGTGATGGATAAAAGTGGTATAAAAGCAAAATTGAAGTTATATTGGCTGATGGGAACACTTTTGTTGGATAAGTTCTTTGACATCTTTACACTTTGATTCTTTGATGTTTGAGTTTCAGCTTTGGTGCACTCGGATTTGTCCTTACATGAATATGTTTGCTGACAGCGACACTATCAAAACAGTTTTTGAAGTGAAACTTCTTCTGGGATGGTGTGAGAGCTCGGAGTGAAACTGAAAAGTGATACTGAAGTATGGAAGTCAAACTCGGCCCACTAAGGGCGGGGTTTGAATTCCATACTACTTTAGCTTTTCAAGCACATGCTCATGCACACACACACACACACACACACACACACACACACACACACACACACACACACACACACACACACACACACACACGCACACACGCATACAAGCACACACACACACACACACACACACACACACACACACACACACACACACACACACACACACACACACACACGAGTTTCAGAATGAGCAATCCCCCTCAAAGCAGCAGCATCTGTTGAAAGGTTTCTGTACTCTGATTTACCTTTTTAACCCCAAACACACACACACACACACACACACACACACACACACACACACACACACACACACACACACACACACACACACACACACACAGAAACACACAAAATTTTCTATTTTTTTAAATAATCGGTTGCTTTTATTTTACACTTACCAAACCACAAAAATGCTGCTTAGTGAGCTTAAAATAATGGCTAGATCAATGTCATTCGCATCTTCATGCACGCATACACTCACACACTCAAACAAACACACACACACACACACACACACATACTTTCCTTTTTTTTAACATTATATGTTTCAATGTTATGCTTGCTAAACAGCAAAAGTGCTCCTTAGCGAGCATAAAATAATGGCAACCAATAGCTTCCTTACTGTCCAAGCTTCCCAGCACCTTAATATGCTGCCATGAAGGACTTATTTTTCATCTGGCATTAACTGTCCATTAACATCCTTCTGGAGAATGTTCATTCTCCAATCAAGGTTCTTTGTACAGTTTGTCCATTCACTATTAATAAATAAAATTGAAGTAAGCAGTGTGAAACATTAGTCAGTAGTTACATACCAGTGAAAGCTAGAAGAGGGAGAGAAGCATTATATAACTGATGAGTCAAGGATAATGGGGGTAGGAACAGTGAGGTACTTACTGACATAGAACCTGTTTATAAGATAGTGGTGCAGAGTATTTCAAAGAGATGGATACAGTAGGAAGGTCAGAAGGACATTAAAATATAAAGTGGTGATTAAAGGGATAGGTGGTATGAGATGACAAAGGAAAATGGAGTTACCCAGGTGAGGAACATGTTCACGGCCACATGTGGTTTAGGTGCTTAGATATGTAATGTGACTACAGGCCTTTGTTGTAATTGTTAAGATCTTCTTGGTTGAGCAAAGGTCTTTTCCTGAAGAGTAGTGCTACAGTGTATCTTTTAGCACTGGACAGTTTTCTGGTGCATGTATAAGATTGTGTGCAGTAACTAGTTGTGAGTATGTTAAATAGTTGTGTAGATCAAGCTAGTTAAGTTATTCTAGATTAAAGTGTTTATGCTTTTGCGGTGTTTCAGTTTCCAGCTTTATTACTTTCTATTTGTCTGTTGGTTTGGCTAGAAGACCATTTATCCCTGAAGGCAATTTTTGTTGAGATTTTATTGTATTTGGTCATTCCTTTAGGGAGCATGGCAGAAGGCAGAGCATTTGATATTCAGCTTGGCTTCAGTCAAGTGGGTCCTGTTACTACAAAGAGGATGGATCATTTTAAAAGGTTAATTAGAGCTGATAATAATCCATTGCTGGTTCAGCAGGAAGAGTCATTTGGCTCTGATACTCCAGACATTGATTTAACATGATTTAATTCTGTCTTAAAAGATCTTGAGAATGACTTATATAAATTAAAAAGGCTTCAGGGTCAATGTCTGCATCTTGCAGCATGTTTCCAATTTAAAGTCATCCCTAGGGGGGGTTGAGAATTTTGTGGATGCCGACATATGGTGTTCATTACCCAGAGCTACTAGCTGAATGGCAGCAACTGAATTTAGATGTTGGCTCTAATTATATTGGACTCCTGATAGACTTTTTTGTCCTATTGAGAATACTTTATTAGATAAAATTGATAACCAACAGCAACCACTGTATAAAGAGTTTTCATCTGACCTTTGTGACTCAGCCCTTGAGACATTATATGGTGTTTCTTCCTATGAGCAATGGTTACAATCACAGAAACTGTTTGGATTTTAAGGAGGGACATGCTTTTTTCCTGGCCTCATAGTATTTCTACTAAAATCAATGAACATTAGGGGAATGATTCAGTTGAGACCCCAAATGTATCCACTCTATCTTCCAGTGTACCAATGGACTCAGCTCCTACCACAAATGAGGAATTGACACGTAATGCTGTATCTGGTGAGCAGTTATCAAAACAAATGGATGTTCATAGGAAAACACTGATTACAAATGGAGAGCATGTTTTTCTCCCTTTACCTCTGCTCATCAAACAGAATCCATCCAAAGTGAAAGAGCAATCCTCCAGCAGAGGCAGGAAGAGGAGGAAACAGTCTTTCAATGCGGGTTCTCATTGGACCATCAAACTGATGTGGCAGAGGATGACAAGTCCGTAGTTTGGAACATATCTAGCTGTTCACTTTCTGAGGCTGAGGTTTCTGTTCTAGAGAGGGGCCTTTCATTTATACCAGCACAAAGGACTGAAGTAAGTGATACACTCATTGACTTAAAACTTTTTATAAGAAATGTGAGGCTTCAGACTATGTTCCCTAAGAATGATAATGCTAACGTCAATGTTTTTAAGAAACCCAGCGTGTTCATGCCAGCCATGCACCCATCATTTGAATCTTTTTGTAGTACCTGTGAAAATTATTTCTATACTAGCTTGAATGAGACAAGGTTTTGCAATTTAAATAGGGAAGAATAGAGCACTTTAAATACTTTGGGGAATAATCAGGATATAATACTATGCCCTTTGGACAAGGGTGGTGCCGTAGTGGTGCTGAACTATGCTTTTTATAAAGCTGACATCAAACGTATGTTAAATGATGCTCCCACTTATAAACAGATTGTGATGAGTGATACTGAATCTTTTATTAATGTGGTGCATATGATGGGGGACAATTGTTTATACAGTAGACTTACACTGGATTTCTCAAATTATCATAAAATAGAATGTCCTTTGATACCTACGTTCCAAGGTTTACCTAAGATTCATAAGAATTCTTCCATACCACCTTGTCAGCCAATAGTTACCAGTTACAGATGGCTCACTGAACCTTGCTCGATTTTCATTGAGAAGCAATTAAGACCAATATTGGATAAGTCTGTGACTGTTGACAGACACTAAACATTTTCTACAGGATTTATATCAGCTTACAAGTGTGAAATGTGTACCTGAGAATTGCAAAATCGTGACTATGGACGTAGTGTCCTTATTTTCTGTTATCCCTAATCTGACTGGTATTGGATTAGTGAGACAATATTTAGTCTCCAATAGTGACATGACTACAAAAGAGATTCATTTGATTGGTTTGTTTTTAGAATTGACTTTGGAAAAATAATATGTTTACTTTTGATGGCAGCTATTATTTACAAGTTTCTGACGTAGCCATGGGCACTCCTTGTGCCAATAGCTACGTCAATATGTTTTTTGCACAATTGGAACATGATTGTGTGCTGCATGTGAATAATGAGTTTTTTCTTAAATTGCATTTTATAGAACATTTGTGGATGATATATTTATGTTTGGATAGGCTCTTCATAAGCCCTTGCTTTGTTCCTTGATTATCTCCATTGTACTACAAGCTTTTTGAGATTTATGTTTCAGTCTTCTCTATTCGCTATAGAGGTTTTGCATATTAGGATAACTAGAAATGTTGATCTGACCATTGAGACTACTCTTTTTAGGAAATCCTGTAGGGGAAATGGGCTCCTCTCAAGGGATAATATGCATCTGAGCTATATTTATAGAAATGTCCTGAGGGGACAGGGCATGAGTATCTCATGACTAAATAATGTTGATAACAAGTTTTCAGCAGTGTTGGCCAGATTAAAGGATGATTGGACAGGGATTACCATAGGAATGAGATAGATGATGTGTGTTCTGTGGTCATTAAATCTAGGTCTGGACATGCCAAACCATATTTTTCTAATGTTTCTGATAGAGAACAATTTGTTCAAAACATTAATCAACATTACATTCCTGTTTCACTATTTTATACTAGAGATGTTCAAAAGTTGTGTGGGCTCATATGAAAGAATTGGCCAATTTTATTTGGTGATGATAGTATCAGACACTTAGGTCATAAATCTTATTTTCATTTTAAAAATAAGAAATTCTTGAGCATTGTGAATGTTGGGCAAACAAGAACTGCAGGGACATATCCCTGCTCATGCTGCAGGTATTGTGATTATATGGATTCATCTGTGGCTTTTGTGCATCCTAACACTAAGGTTAGATATACTTTTAAGGCCATTGCTGATTGTAATACCTCAGATTTAGTTTATTTGGCCATTTGTAGTTTCTGCAATTCATTTTACGTTGGTAAAACTAACCACTCATTTAAGGAGAGGAATAGGGAACACCTATATAGGGTCTATATTATTACACCGACAATTGCAATATGCAAATACCATTTGGCAACACCAAATGTTTGAATATTGCAAACATTGCAAGTGTAAACTTAGATCGCCCTAGGGAATTCTTCCCTTTACTTCAATGTAGTATGATCTCGAAGTTGGTATATTTAAGTAATGGGGGTGTAGGACTTCTAACATATGGTGTCAACCATATAGTATTTGGAGTTTGAAACTTTTGATCCAGTAATATAGACCCCCTATATAGTATTTGCACCGGTGATGAGAAAAACACTTTAGAGAAACATATAAATGATAAAGGTTCTGATAATTACTTTAAGTTTATGGTGATTGAGAGGTTATTCATTGACCCATGGTTAGGGGATTTTATTAATAAAACAGGGGACCAAGAACTCTGATGAATAATTAGATTGCAAACTGAAAGGGAGTCAGGATTCAATGGAAAGCTGTCCTTAAGACCGGTATTGAAGTCTAGGCACTTATTCAAGTGAATGAATACTGTAATAAATATTTTAAATGCATGCAATTTTAGTAGTGCTTGGTTATAAATTTATAACTTTTTTTATTATTGGTTACATCTCTTAATGATTGACTCACTTGTATCCGTGCTTGTTTTTATGAATGGAGGTAACTTCATTAATGAGTCAGGATTAGCTTGTTTAGACAAGTGATTCCTGATTTTTTATATAAGGTGATTTGTTTCATTCATTCTTGGTCTGAAGAAGAGCAGTATTAGTTGCTCAAAAGCACTTATCCATTGTTTGTTCTACATGAAAGTGTTTATACTTTGGCCGTGTTTCGGTTTCCAGTTTGATGATTTATTTGTCTGTTAGTTTGGCTGAGAGACCATTTATCCCCAAAGGCTACTTTTGCTGAGAATGTTTAAGTATAACATGACCTCAATGGTCATATCAACTGTAGGACCTCCCCCTAGGGCACCTGCTCTACCATGCATGCATTTTCTTTAAATATAGGTCCCTCAGAACAATTACATATGTATTTTTAAAGTAAATAAATGTCATGTTCCAATGCTCTAAAAATAATTAAATAAATAAAGGTGGAAAAGTCCAATTGGAAGAAAAGTGCCATAGACATCCACCTAGTTGTACTATGCATAAGGCCTTCTCTGTATGGAAGTGCACAACGCTCTCAAGCAATGCAAGTAAAGGTCTATTAACAAAATGTATGGAGTAATAAGGAATCTTACTGTATTCACTTTGGAAAGAACTTGCATACCAGAGTCTGAGTAGTAACAGAACTGAAAGTAGGAAATGGGGTTAAGGGTCTAAATGAGCAGGTAAGGTATTCTGTAAAACTGCAGAAGTTTGGAAAATACATGTTTAGATTTGTTAAGGCAGCAAGGAGAGCATTATAAAATATGAGCACCATTGCTTTGAGACCTAAGTGGCTAGAAGAAGGTTACATTTTGCCATTTGAGATCAATAGGAGGACAGACATTACTAAGGAAAAGCCTGTAGATTGTTGTACATAGAAGGAGTGTGACATTTTAATTAATAAAAATGGTGATAGTGATGGACAGAACCCTACAATAGTGGGTATAAAGGTCCTGTAAAGTGGCAAAGCTATGGATATTTAATATATTTTTCTGTAAAGTCACGGTGTTCTATAAATTGCCAACAGCAACTATGGAAATGGTATTAGGGATGGGTCCCTGTTAGAACGTCATGTGTTCCAAACAGCAACGTTCATAACAGTGAACCCAGCAACTAGAAATGGCAGAAAACTGAACTTCCATAACACCAAACAATTAAAGATTGAGTAGTGGAAGTGGGCGATTGTGGAAAATCACAGCACAGCTAGGTTTGGGGTTTTGCCCATTCCCAGCTGTTGTGCAATCTCAGAGTTAGTATATATAAGTAACAAGGTGCAGCCCCTCACATGTGGGGTGCAGGAGGCTTTCCCCTGCAAAAAAAGTCAATTCAATCTTAATGCTTGTCAGTGTTATGGCATTTTGGTTTTCAGCTGTTTTTGAGTTTCTGGCTTTGCTGTTTCAAAAGTCAGTGTTTTGAACTTTGATGTTCTGACTTAGACCCTTTAGGAAAACATGCATTCTTTGTTATGGAAAGACATATTCTGGGAATAAGAATTCCAAGCATTTGATCAAAAAATAAACTTCATAAGAAGGTGAAGACATCCACCAGAGTTACAGAACAACAAGCCACTGTTTATAGAAATAGTTCACAAGAGTGCAGTATGGAAGTGGACATTTTTGAATGCCCATTTTGATGCCTCTTAGAACAGAAAAAAACATTCATGAGCAGACATATCAAATGTCCTTATTTTAGACGTCCCTATTTTCAGACTTGATTTACTCCTGCTCATGATGTACCTATTTTGGTGGTGTGTCTTTATTTTTCAGGCTTGATTTTCCCCCCTTTCCACAATTTTCTTAATCCTTGTCATCACACATATTTGAAGCTGTCTAGTACATAGAAAACAACACTGTATGTCCAGCATACAAGTGGCACCAATAATTTAAAGAAAAAGGACACACATCTTACATCTTGTTTTTTAGAAGCAAAAATAAATGACTTTGTGTGGTAGAATTTTAAGACAGTTCATTAAAGTCTACAGTTGTTTCACTTTCTCTTTGATAATGTGCTTATGTAGCGCATCTGTAGGTGTAGGTGAAGAGATATGGGTTTCTTCCTAACTGACTCTGGTGACACCCCTATAGGCCCAACACACCAAGGTGGCAAGAGGGACAGATTTTATTCTAGGTGACACATCTAGTTTAAGAAGGCAATAGCACAACCATAAACAAATTATTTCAACAGTGCACTAGTTAGCAATAAAGCAAGGTGAGATATGCATGCAATAAAAACATACATTCACTCTCTTCCCCAGAACTCAACAGAAGAAAGTCTTGACATTCAAACATGCACAAAGAAGGCAATATCAACGAGCAGTAAAGCTTTATAATGCAGCAATACAAACACGGAAAAAATGCAATGTCATTAAGCAATAAAAGAGTCATGATACAACAATACAGATATGAGAAAATGCAATGTCATTGAGCAGCAAAATTCTTGAAGACAGCAGTACTAACATGAGCAAAATGCAATGTCATTGAACAATGAGGATTTATAATGCAACAATACAAATATGAGAAAATGCAATGTCATTGAGCCAGTAAAGATTATTTAAGGCAACAGTATTAACATGGCAAAATGCATTATCATTGAACAATAAAGATTTATAGTGCCACAATACAAATATGAGATAATGCAATGTTGCAGTACTAACACCCTCTACCCCCTTTATCAATTCTAAACAGACCAACTATACAACACTCTATTATTCCCTATTCACTGGCCAGTGACTATTTACAGTCTTGCTGCCGGCATGATGGGGCCCAAGTTGGAGCTCATATGGATCCCAGTTATTTGTAATCCACAAAGCATTTGGGGGGGAACCACAATCTTATAAAAATATAAAATGATGGCCAGAGCCTCTCACCACTCAGTCAAGAATATCATAGTGACCAGGCGCTGTGGTTCCTCTGATAAGAAATGTAGAAAAGTACCTACCAGAACTCTGGTAATCATCTATGGCTTCTCAGTACTAGGCCCAAGGGAACTCCTGTTATTGCTGAATCATAGCAGGTGCGAAGCTACTGGTTTCAGATGTCTCTCCTGATTCTACAAAATACCATCATCCAGGATTTCAGCCAGAGACAGACACAATCTGCTACTTCACTTCCCTGTCCCAAAGCACTAGAAAAGAGAATCCAGTCATGCTGCAAGGCCCTTTTCCCTAGAGCTTCATGTTTCAGTCTTCCCTCCTTCAGCTAGTCTTCCAGTTTCTTCTTTCACTTTTGAAATTGTCTTTTATATTCCTGGAAAAGGAGCTCCACCTTGTGGTGTAATGGAAAACTACAGTCTATTACTTCTACATGAAATACAGTGGGAGCTACACTCTCCCCCACTTGAAAATATTGGGTCCCCCAAGTCAAAGGTAGATTAGCAGAAAATATTTACAAACACTAATGCACCATCAACTGAACAATATTTTTGCATTCAAAAGGTACATTCTGCCAAGGGCAATCAGCCGTATGCTTAACTTGTGATGGGGTGTCACCATTGGAGTAGGAGGCATAGGGATTATAAGTGCAGTCCCTCCAATGAGCTGTTATCACAGGTTCCTTTGTACTATGTCCCAGACTGTTATAGGTAAGTCTCTGTGGGGGCCAAATCAGTCTCTGCAGTTTTGGATCGGAAGGGACAGCTAAGGAATTTTGCTCAGAAGGTTTGTCACTCAAATCACATTCAATGTCTAGTTCTTCAGTAGGCATACTGTCTACTTCTAAGATCTCCTCTTGTATAACTTCACTTTCATTTCCCATAATGGTATGACTATCCTCAGCATTATTTTCTGCAGTTTGCATAGCAGGGCCTCCATCAGTATCAGGTTCTGCAAGAGGCACAGACACATTACTTAGTCTATTGTGAGGTCTGGGCTGCTCAAAATGACAAGGAATGAATTCCAGTGCATTTACATTGAGATTACAGCCAACAGGTTCATAGGTTCATAGGTTGGTACTAGGCTATCAGCCCTAGGGCCTATACAAGCCTAGCCATAACAATTCCCTGGCTATTTCTTCCCACACTATTTACTTCCCTGACCCCTGTCTAGCAGGGTGACTGACGTGATCCCCAGGGTGAATTTCCTTTCTCCCATCCAATCGTCAAGGTTCCTTTTGAAGAGGGCCAAAGAGGCACTCTGCTTGACATGTATGGGCAATTTATTCCAGAGTCTGGGGAGTCTCTGGGTCAAGAACCTATCCCTCCAGCATGTTTTGTTTATTGTGATGACAAGGTTTAGATCCCTGGAGCATGTGGCTCTGAGGAATTGGGATTTCTTTAAGTGTAGCATGCCCAACAGCTCTGGGTTTGACATGGCCTTGTATGTTAAGCAGAGATCGCCTCTGAGTAGATGATATGTGACATAGTATAGCTGGAGTTTTTTAAGGTGGTCAGCGTAGGGCATCTGCTTTAGGCCTGTGATTCTTTTAGTGAGGTATTTCTGTGGCCTTTCCAGTTGTTGCAGATGTCTTGAGAGGTACATAACAAATGGGGCGTTGTATTGTATAATGAGTCTAATGAGAGATGAGTACAGTAGGACAATGACCTCCTTTTTTCTAGATGAAAAGCCCTTAGTGATGAGGTGTGCCACATAGAAGGATTTCCTGACTGTTGTGGTGATGTGGTTATCGAAGGTGAGACCACTGTCTACCTGTGTCCCTAAGTCTCTTATCACACTTTCAACATTTAGTGTACTGCCACCTATATGGTAATTCATGGATACATGTTTTTTCCCAAAGGGGATAACTATACATGTCTTGGCATTGAGCTTGAGCCCATGGCTCTGGCACCAAGCAAATGTTTCTGTAAGGCCCTTTTGTAGAGTATCCACATCATTTGGGGATTCAATAATGGCTCCCAGTTTGCAGTCATCTGCGAACTTTGTTAGCCAGAGTCCCTTAGTGTTGGCCTGTACTTCAGAGAAGTAGATGCCAAACAAGAATGGTCCCAGAACTGAACCCTGAGGTACTCCACTTGTCACTTGTCTGGAGCTGGATTTGGAGTCGGCTACTTTTACAGTGTGGGTTCTATCAGTAAGCCAGTTAGCAACCCATCGGGTGATGTAGGGATTAATGCCCAGCTTAGTAAGTTTATCTATGATTCTATGATTCCAGAGTGAGGGATGGTGTCAAAGGCCTTGGCAAGGTCTAGATAGACTGTGTGGACCACCTTACCCTTGTCCATGGCTCTGGAGACTGATTCAAAGAAGTCAATCAGGTTCAAGAGACAAGATCGGCCCTTCACGAACCCAAACTGGGTGGGGTCCAGTGTTTGAAGGTTGCCAGTGTCTTTGTTTATAAGTTCCATGATAATACACTCCATGGCCTTGCAGATAAGGCTTGTCAGACTGATGGGACAGTAGTTTCCGGGATCCAAGGTGGATCCCCCCTTGTGAAGTGGGATAACTGTAGCTCTGCGCCACTCAGTGGGCACAAAACCTGAGGTGAGGCTATGATTAAACATGACACTTAGGTGAGGTGCCAGTTCATATGGTAGTTCATGTAGTACACAGCCCAGGATGTCATCTGGTCCCATAGATGCTGTATTCTTAGCTTTGGAGAGTGCGTTTTTTACCTGTGTGGCCATGATTACCGGAATTTGGCAATCTTCCGGTATTGAGATGGGCCATTTAGGGGCTGAGAGGGGGTGGAGTTGGCACTGAATCGATCTGCCAGGATATTGGCAATATCCTTGGGATCAGTATAATTAATGACATTCTGTATTAGCTCTGAGCAGATCTGTGCATTGCCATTTAGATTCTTGACATAGTTATAGAATGCCTTGTGGTTGTCTTTGGAATCTTTGGCAATTTTATTTTTGTAACTAGCTTTGGAGGATTTTATGAGGGATCTCAGTTTCCTACTGAGACTGGTAAGGGAGTTGTTTGCATCCTGGGATTTTCCTCTTTTCTGCAACAGTTTCTTCCTTTTGTTGTAAAGTTTGTTTATGGCAGGGGACCACCAGATTGGCTTCCTTTTTTGGATGAGAGCATCTTGGTTCTATTTGGGATGGCACAATTCATGCATGAGTGGATGTGCTCGTACAGTGCCTTAGTGTAGGATTCAGCAGTTGAACTTTCAGTTCCCTTCTGCATGGGTGTCATGAAGTTTGTCACTTCTGACTTGAGTAGCATGAAGTTGGCTTTGGAGAAGTTTTTTATGGAGGTTTCCTTACTGAAGGGTGGGGGTGGGATGTGGATGCTAAGGGTGATTAGCTTATGGTCAGACCTGACTAACGAGGGGGTAACCATAGGTGTGGAGCATCGATTTCCCATGTTGGTAATGACCAGGTCTAGGATATTGGAGCCCCTGGTGGGACTATGGATTAGTTGATCCAGGGCATTGGAATTTATGAATTCCAAGAACCATTGGGCAAAGGTGTTGGTACATGAGTAGTTTTCCCAGTTAATGGCAGGGTAGTTAAAATCATGCAGTATTAGGATGTTTGGCTCTATCTTAATATTTTCCAGTATGTTTAGAAAGGTGTAGTGAGAATCTTGGGGTATGGTGGGGGATCTGTAGCAAGCTACAATTTGGATTGCTGTCTTACCTAGTGTTAGTTGCACCTGGAGAATTTCAGATGCATTGTGTTGGGCAACTAGCCTGGTGGTGTGAATATCCTTGGTGAATATGGACATTCCTCCACCTTTAGTGTTTCGGACCTGGTTTGGTGGCTGAAAAGTGTGGTAAGAGTTGTAGCCTGGTATTGCAGGGGTGCTCTCTGGAGCCTTGAACCAGGTCTCAGTTACTGCACAGATATCTATGTTCTCCATTTTTAGGAGTGCCTCAAGAGAGTGCATTTTGAGGTTTAGACTTCTAGCATTGAGTAGCATACCTTCAGATTTTGCATGCTTGTACCTGTTACGGTGGTGGTTTTGTCCTTTGAACTTTGCCTAAAAAAGTACTATAGGGGTGGCAAATGCCTTAGCCAGTAACCTGAATCCCAGGGGCGACAGGTGCAGACCATCTCTGGCAAAGCATTGTGGTCTGTCGATCATGTCGTCCCAGGCAGACAGATACTGGATCCCCTTTGAATGACACCAGAAGCTTAGCCAATGAACATCTTGAACATCCTCATAAAAAAGCCCACTGAAACCCCAGTCATCATCACTGTCCTCCACTCCTTCAGCAGGAGGAAGCATAGGCTCTTGAATATTGGGGAGGATAGTTCTTCTCTGCCTTAGCCTTCTGGATCGCCTTGAGTTAGGCTTCCACTGAGCCATTCTGGGTTTCAAATTCATGAACCTCACTGATTTTGCCAAAGACATTAAGTTGTTTCGGTGCCAGGTTTTTATGGGTCCTTCTTTCCCCTCAATGCAAACTTGGTAGACAGGGATATTAGGTAGCTGAGAACAAATTATGTAAATCTCAGATCCCCAGAGGTCAGCTAGTTTATGCTTTCCTTGTAGTCCCAAATTTCTCAAAAGAACTTTGTCCCCTGGGCTGCAAGTCATGCATCTTTACTTTTTTGTCATAGTGAGCCTTGCTTCACTGATGTCTTTGTCCTGTTGATTTTTCAGCAAGCTCATAAGCCTGTCTGAGGTTCTTCTTGAGTCTCTCCACATAACTGTTGTGAGATTGCACTGGTGTATCATCAGCTGTGCCTCCAAAGGTGACATCAACAGGAAGATGAGCTTCTCTTCCAAACATTAGGAAGTAAGGCGAGACTCCTGTAGCATCATTTTTAGTACTGTTGTAAGCATGCACCACTGTGGCTGCATGTCTACTCCATTGACTCTTCTTCTCAGCAGATAGTGTCCCCAACATGTCTAGTAAAGTTCTGTTGAAATGCTCAGGCTGAGGATCCCAGAGAGGATGATAAGGAGTGGTGTGGCTTTTTTGGACCTCCAACACAGTGAGTAGTTCATGGACAAGCTTGCTCTCAAAATCACATCCTTGATTAGAGTGTATCCTTTTTGGCAGGCCATAGTGTACAAAGAACTTCTCAACTAGTAGTTTCGCCACTGTAATAGCTTTCTGATCACTAGTGGGAAATGCTGGAGTGTACCTGGTATAGTGGTCTATCACGGCTCCCTATTATGCTGTCACAGACGCAGGTTGTCGAACGTGTCTTTGTCGAACTGAAAAGAGTGAAAAGGCAAAATAGTGAAGCGGCTTTTCAGCGAATTCTTTCCCTGGGAAAGAGTCCATTTGGCCACTTTTGCTACTTTGCCCTTTTGGCACTGTAGTGCGATCTCAGAGTTGGTATATTTAAGTAGGGGAGTGTGGGGGGCACAACCCCCCATGTTGTGGGGGTGGGGGGTAAAGCCCCCCACATTATGTAATGTTTTATATTATTTTTCTCGGAACAGCAATTTTTTTTTCCCTTGGAAAAAATCGCTGTTCTGAGGTTTCAACGTTGTAAGCTTTCGCTTACATGGGGTCAATTATGTGTCGATAGCTCTTCTGAGCATGCGATATCATAATATAAACCCATCTGTCACCACCAGCACATTACTGATCCTGCCTTCATCCAGTTCAATACACAGAAAATATATACAGACCAGTTCCATGGGTCCACTACTTTCCATTTGACCCAATGAGGCAGCTCTGGTAAGCAGAATATTTCTCTGAATGCAACGAAGGCATGTAGGACAGTAATCCTTAATATCTTGCTTCATGCATGGCCAGTAGAACCTGTCTCATACCAGACTCATAGTTCAGTCATAACCAAGATGACCATGTTCATCATGCAATGACCAGAGTACTACTTCTCTATACTTCTGAGGAAGCAACAATTGACATTTTTCACTGCCAAGTGCACTAGGAGATCTCCTATATACTAGTCCATTCTGTATTTGGAGTCTGTTCCATTCTTTGGCCAAAAGTCTTGCCAGAGGCTGAATATCCATGTGAAGCATATGAACTTGTTTCTTCACTAAAGAAGCTACCACCAGCTGACCTAAGGGGTCTTCTCTCTGACCTCTCCTGATGTAACTGTTACTCAAAGCTGGTAGCGATGAAGCCTGCAAAGTGACCAGATTACAGTAAGCTTGGGGTATGCTTGCTGCAGACAGACCCAACTTCTGGGCCCAACATTCAGTGTGTTGATACCAGGTTGCAATATGACACATAGCTCTCACCCCTGGTGCTGGAATTTCCACCCATTCATCGTTGGGGTGTAAATCTCCCTGAGGTCTTCTGAACAGACCATCAGCATCTCCATTTTCAAGTCCCGGGCGGTATTTCAAACTGAAATTATAGTTGCATAGAGCTGCCATCCATCTGTGGCCAGTAGCATCTAGCTTTGCAGTGGTCTGGATGTATGTCAGAGGATTCTTGTCAGTCTGCACTTCAAATTCAGCCCCATAGAGATAGTCATGCAGCTTGTCCACTACCGCCCACTTTAAGGCAAGGAATTCCAACTTGTGTTCAGGATAGTTTCTTTCTGTGGGGGATAAACTCTGACTGATAAAACACACAGGTCTCAGCTTCTTGTCATACTCCTGGTAAAGGACTCCTAAGCCATCCCTGGTAGCATCCACATGTAAAGTTTATGGCTTTGTTGAGTCAGCATATGCCAGCACAGGGGCATGTGTGAGGCAATACTTAAGCTGTTCAAATGACTCTTCACACTCAGGAGCCCAACAACTCTCGATGGCTTCTTTAGAACCTCTTGGTCCCTTAGGCTTTTTCACAAGGATATCTTCATCTGTTTCATCTGCTTTCTCATCATTTCAGAGCAAATGGTTGAGGGGTCTTGCTATCTTTGAAAATCCTTCCACAAACATTCTATAGTAACTGCAGAACCCCAGGAAAGATCACTGCTCAGTTATAGTTTTGGGTCTTGGCCAAGATGTCACCACTTCAACTTTGCTGGGATCTGTGGATATTCCATTTGCAGACACTACATGTCCCACATAGGTCACTGAAGGTTGGAAGAACTTGCATTTGTCCAATGACAACTTCAGGCCTTCCTTCTCAATCCTGTCCAATATCTTCATCAGTCTTTCTTCGTGCTTGTCTAGGGTCCTCACAAAGACAATGATGTCATCCAGGTAGACTAAGACTTCCAGGAGATGCATGTCTTTAACTGTTCTTTCCATGATTCTCTAGAAAGTTGCCGGTGCATTTGATAAACCTTGAGGTAAGCGATCAAGCTCAAAAAATCCCAAAGGGGTGATGAAAGCAGTCTTCTCTTTATCTTCTGGGTGCATAGGGATTTGATAGTATCCACTCCTTAAGTCTAGCACACTGAACCACTTACTGCCCACCAGGCAATTTAGAGCATCTTCAATCCGGGGAGTTGCGTACTGGTCCAGAATGGTTCGCTGATTCAGAGTACGATAGTCAACACACATGTGAATTGACCCATTCTTTTTCCTGACAACAACAATGGGAGAGGCATATGGACTTCTTGACTCTCGAATTATCCCTGAGGCTTTTAGTTCTTCCAAAGGTTTTCTTAAGTCCTCCAGGTATCCTGGGGATACTCTTCAGAATGTTCCCTGAAGGGCCGGTCCTCTTTTACTCTTATTCAGTGTTCTGCACTTTTTGCACAGCCTACATCTAGTTCACTAGTAGAAAAACAATTTTTCTTTTTCATTAGTAGCTCTTTAACTCTGGTTAGCCCCTCAGTGGGCAAGAGACCACCTCCTACTTCAATATCTTCCAGCTTCAACTTGTTGGCTCTGCTCTCATTCCTTGTCAACACAAAAGCAGGTAAGGGAGTGGCAGCATAAACATTTCCCAAATGCACTTGTGAATGCAGGACAATGGGAGTACTTCCTTTATTTTTCAACCTCACAGGCAAAGTGTCATAAGGATGCTTTAACTTGTCCGCAGGCCAAACTTCTGGGACTAGTTCCAGCCCCGGTGGCAAGTCACTTTCTGGATCCGTTTCCATCATGAGATGAGAGGAAACTGTTTGTCCACACATCCTCACTTTGGCTCTCAAGCAGATGACCTGACCAGGATGAATTATATGCTCTTTCCCAGACAGGGTTCACACATGACCAGTTTCATCTTTCTTACTATCCTTCTCCCTTTGAAGGGCACAGAAAACTGGTCTCAGGAGAGGATGTAGTGTTGGGTGTTCCTGGGTCAATTGAGGCATTAGCATTCTTCTGTCAAGGTCAGTATTTGCCCCCACTAAAATAGATGCTGAATCCTTTCATTTTGGCTTGAGGCACACAACAGTGAGTGTTTCAAAAACTTCCGTTGACCCAACAACTGAAGTGGAAAAGTCTAACTTGAGTGAGACATAACCATTATAAGGGAACTTGGCGTCACTTAGCCCCCAGATCTCCAAATCTTCTAACTTTTCAAGTGTCAAATGCTTTAAGTATTTTTGGTAGAAGTCTCTGTACAGAATGGTGATTTGTGCACCAATATCCAACAGTGCTTTACTATACACTCCTATTGCTACTGACACGACAGGGGATAGTCCCAGTAGGCCATCGGGTAGTTTCCGTTTCCGGTGTTGTTCAGCTGTACGTCAGTCAGCATGTGGTTGAGGTACCACCGGTTGACCTCACCATTTTAATGGATAAGACTCTTCCTTAGCAATGCTTTGCAGTCTGAGATGCTGAGATTTTGGCTGAGATACCTTTCCAATTCGGTTGTTCACCTCAGATGAGATAGAGGTATGTATAGTAAGTAGTCTCTCCCCTATTACAGGGGTTAGTGTGGAAAGGCAATCCAGGATGCTGTCTCTTGATGTTAGATTTTATGGAGCTCTTTGTAACTGGGCACTCAGCTGGCTTCTTCACTGAGGCCCTTTGAAGTTTCCCTGCATTGCACTAGCCAATAATAGAAATATAGAAAAAAACCCTGCCTGTACGGCAACTGCAAGGTCTAAAATATACCAGTTTATGAAAACGCAGACCAGCAGACTGTGGCAAACAGCAAATATTTAATAACGTGCTAAAAAGCACAAAACAAATAGAGTGTCAGGCAAACCAGTTTTGGTAAAACGTTATTAAATATTTACTGTTTGCCACAGTCTGTTGGTCTGCATTTTCATAAACTAGCCAATAATAGTTTGTTCACTCTTTTCAAGTTTTCTGCATTAGGACACTGTTGCTTTATATGCCCTGCATCTCCACAGTGAAAACAAAATCCAGTAGGAACTCTGAGCAATAGCTGATTCGGTTCTTCCCTGTGTCCTTTCGTGGAGGTTCTAGCTGATGTATTCCTCCCTTCAGCTAAAGTTACCACGGCTTTCTGCAATGCTGCAACTGTCTTGGTGACTTGAGCTATGGCGTACATCAGGGAATACACCTGCATCTGCAACTGTGACACCTCTACTTTGCGGACACTCTGGGCCACGACTCCTGTTTGAGTAGTGAGCATGGCTATAGGCTCCTGCTGGTGTTCACTCACTGTTTTAGTTGCTGTTGAACACTGAGATTTGGCTTCCAACAGAGCTTCCTCTTCCCTCACCTCTTTAACCAACTGAGAATAAGTTAGAGTCTCTTCCTTATTTCTCATCCTCATTTTCCACACAATGAGGTCCATAGTTTGAGCTCCCTACAAAATATGTCCTATCCATACTTGGTCAGCTACTTTTGGATCCACCCCCTTCTTTAGGATGATCTGGTGGAGCATTTTACCTAATTGCTTAATGTAACCAGATAGTTTCTCAACAACTTCTTGGTATGTATGTTCAAAGTGATACAGTAGGTCAGCAGCCCTCTCGGTCCTTCCAAACACATCCTGCAGTACTCCTAAATAGTCTTTGGCCATGCAATCTTGCTTACTCATCCTTAAGCTGCATATGGTATCCACAGCTAATCCCTTTAGACTTTCATCTATCTGCTACTTCTTCTGAGATTCTGGGATATCCCACTCCTCTATGGCTTGTGAAGCCTGATCCATCCAGGATTCAAAATCTTCCTATCCCTGAGGTGTGGGTTGCTTGCCAGAAAAGAAACGCAATTTGGGGTAGCTAAACCCAGTGAATGGCTGTGTTGGCCTAAAGCATTTTTCTGCAATACTTCCCAAAGCATTCAAAACTTTAAGCCCTATAGTATTTATGGGCGGTGAAGCTGCAGCTTCTGGTGTAAGGTTCTGACCTACTTGGATAGCTTCCACAGGTATTTTCTCTGTTGCTGAGGTAGTGCACTTCTCAGGGATTACCACACGGACTGCACTCTCACCTGAAATTTGTACATTCGAAGGTATGTGCTCATACACTAAAGGTCTTTTCCATTCTAATAAGGACAATGTGCTCTGCTCGATAGGGTCCACAGTGCTGTCCAACAAAAATCCATGCCCCACAGGATCCTGTGACTTGATGTATCTGCATATCAGCCCATGTCACCCCTGGCAACACCATAACTAAGCAATGCTCTGATGAGCATTGTGCTGTTTGCACCACTTAGCGGCTACTTCTGGGTTCATGTTTCTGCTGGATTTGCTTTCCACATGTACAGGGGCATAGGGTGGAGTCCAAAGCACTACAGGAAATCCCAGATGAGCCCCCAAATGTAGCACACCAGCAGGTGTAGCTGAAGAGATATGGGTTCTTTCCTACATGACTCTGGTGACACCCCTATAGGCACAACACACCAAGGAGGCAAGAGGGACAGATTTTATTCTAGGTGACACATCTAGTTTAAAAAGGCAATAGCACAACCATAAACAAAGTATTTCAACAGTGCACCAGTTAGCAATAAAGCAAAGTGAGATATGTATGCAATAAAAACATACATTCACCCTCTTCCCAGAACTTAACAGAAGAAAATCTTGACATTAAAACATGCACAAAGAAGGCAGTATCAATGAGCAGTAAACCTTTATAATGCAGCAATACAAACATGGGAAAAAATACAATGTCATTAAGCAATAGAAGAGTCATAATACAACAATACAGATATGAAAAAAATGCAATGTCATTGAGCAGTAAAGATTCTTTAAGGCAGCAGTACTAACATGGCAAAATGCATTATCACTGAAAATAAAGATTTATAGTGCCACAATACAAATATGAGAGAATGCAATGTCATTCAGCAGTACTAACACCCTCTATCCCCTTGATTAATTCTAAACAGACCAACTATGAAACACTCTATTATTCCCTGTTCACTGGCCAGTGACTATTTACAGTCTTGCTGCCGGCATGATGGGGGCCAAGTTGGAGCTCATATGGATCCCAGTTATTTGTAATCCACAAAGCATTTTTTGGGGGGGGAACCACAATCTTATAAAAATATAAAATGATGGCCAGAGCCTCTCACCACTCCGTCGAGAATATCCTAGTGATCAGACGCCATGGTTCCTCTGATGAGAAAAATAGAAAATCACCAACCAGAACTCTGGTAATTATCTATGGCTTCTCGGTACTAGGCCCAAGGGAACTCCTTTTCTTGCTGAATCATAGCAGGTGTGGAGCTACATAGCAGGCGTGGAGATACTGGTTTCAGACTTCTCTCCTGATTCTACAAAATACCATCATCTAGGAATTCAGCCAGAGACAGACACAATGTGCTACTTCACTTTCCTGTCCCAAAGCACTAGAAAAGAGAATCCAGTCATGCTACAAGGCCCTTTTCCCTTCAGCTACGTGTTTCAGTCTTCCCTCCTTCAGCTAGTCTTCCAGTCTCTTCTTTCACTTTCGAAATTGTCTTTTATATTCCTGAAAAAGTAGCTCCACCTTGTGGTGCAATGGAAAACTACAGTCTATTACTGATACATGAAATACAGTGGGAGCTACACTTATATTTTTACATCACGTTTGTCACTCTTTTTTTTAAACATGCATTTCTGAATAGTGCCCCCCACCCCATTCTTAATGGTGAGAAGAGTTTTGTGCTATTTGGCATTCAAATTTTATTCTAATTAGATATTCAGATTTTTGGCTGAATGTGCATGCTTTTCAAGGGCTTTTGTACCTATTTTAATATCTGCAGGTTGAGAGGATACATTGGTCTTTCAACTGGCTTTCTAGTGAAATGTCATTTGTAACAACTTTAGCCAAATGAAATGTCACTCAATTTCATGAAACCAGATGGGCTCCAGTGAACACAGTAATGTTGTTATGATGACCTTTCAGATCAACATGCAGACAGCCGAAAGAACTTCTCTGATACTTAGTACTGTTGTCCCTCACTTAACTATAGACCTTTGATAACCACCATCTTTACCGTTTTCCTGCTTTATTTGCTACTTTAGTAATTGAAAGTACAATGTAATTCACAAACTGTATTTCTGGGGGAAATACTGCACAAAAATAACATCTAAAATCCCCTTCACATAGCCATTGTCAACAATACATTTCCAGATTAAACTTAGCAATGCCTTTCCCACTGAGTGCTAACAACTGTCACTAGTTTATAAAAGAGATTACTGTTCACTTACTTTCTGCCCATTTTCTACAAACACAGCACCTGTTGTTTACGACTTTGAGTAGGTTAAAAACAGCTTCCAATGAGGCAACATTCATTGCACTATTAGAGTCAGGTGCTTGTCAGCTGTATCCCATCTTAACCCTTGAATTCTCCTACTCTGCTGCCCTGATTCCAAACCCCAGGATTCATAATATATTCTGCATGCAACAGGTAGGTCTCAGAATAAAGAAGGGAAAACAAATTAGCTTTATGTACATTGAATCCTGCTACAATTCCTAAACACGGTGCCACTTTTAAGTTGCACTTTCCTCATTGTATTTTTACTGTGTGCTAGCCATAGTTTTTGCTACTGTTCGCTGATTTTTGAGAACTTGGGATTTCTACTCCAGTGAAATAATAATACTGGGGAAATTTCATTCTGAAGCAACTATGACAATGAAACAGATCTTTGTATCATACATCCTCCTTTGCTAACTCCATTTATATTAGCTACTGCACCATGGTGCTTTATGCATTTCAATTTTATGACAAATTGAAGTCTACTATCAGACCATAAATTCAGTAAAACATTTCCGATAGATGGCACTTTTATTGTTAAAAATAAGTCTAATGAATTCCTGCTGCTTGCCAAATTCAGCCTGACCAGACCCGATCCAGTGTAATAATACATTTATCTCTTTGCCCTTGGTTGCCTTCTCTTGTCACTTTTTAAGCTGTGCTTCTATCATTTTTAAATTTTGATTCAGCTCAATCCATGCCTCTCAGCTTTCACATTTCTTGACTTATTTTCTTCTTCCTAGAACTAACTTCAGCCATCTCACTCCTAGCCACTCCCTTTTCCTCCTATTAATAACTAAACTGACAGTTAAACTTTTCTCATAGAACTTGTCTTTGGCATTTTCCTCTGTCTGCTCCATCTGTACACAAGTTATGCTATACAATGTCTGTTTGGATTTTAATCTAGGTTTAGCCATTTGTTTTCCTATGATATACAGTTTTGGACAGTTTGCCTTTTCACGTGATTTTTTGTTCATTCGATACCTTTTAACATTTTGCTTATTGTAAACAGTTTCATTCATTCATTTACTTGTTTATTAGGATGACCTTTTATTTACTTTTTAAATTTTGCTCATGAAAGTTAGTCCTTCTACGAACAGCTTCTGTGAAAAGGATTGTGACAACCCTCCACTGGACCAGTAATCAAGCAGCTTCAATCCTCCCCACTGGCAACAGTGGGGGATGTTCACTGGGAGGTTAACAAGTGCACACACAGTATTTCCAGATGCAGATCTCTTCATCAAGTGCAATTTCTCTTAAGAGCACACAGAGACCACAGTCAATCTGGGGCTGGTTTCTCCCTCTTTCTGCAGATCCCCAGTAAGACTATCCACTTGTACAGCTATAGATTTGAGATCTCAGCTGAATCACCAAGCCAAGAACTCCAGCACCCCCTCTGTCCAACCAGTGCTTCATGTCCCTGCCCAAGTAGCTGACACGCACACACTCTTTGAGGTTTGATTTACACACACACACACACACACACACACACACACACACACACACACACACACACACACCTGGGAAAGGCTGGCACAGGTTTACTAGCTATGCCTTCTTCTGCCCAGGCTATAAGGTAGTTACCACTGCCACCAGTCACCACTTATCAGCTACTTTAGGGCCCTTAAAAGGCGTCCAGTCTTACTGTGTAATATTAGTACTACAAATGGTAGTTTGACCAAAAGCAAGGCTATTAGGAGCGGCCCACACAGTGTCACCAAAAAAAATATGCAAGTACTCTCAAAACTTAAATATCTCTACACAGATCAGCGACAACAAAAGGTTTAAATATATTTAATAATAAATAATGAAAGAACAATATAATACTAAATATATATTCACAGTGACATCAGAGTTCAAAACTACAGGAAATATTTTAAAATAACATTGCAATACATGCTCACTCAAAGATCTGAACTAAGCTTTACTATATTCCTGACTGTGTCTAAGAGAGTTATACTGTTCCCTAGAAACTTACTTCATTAGAGCAAGGCAGATGTGGTGAATGTTTTTTTCTTGTTGTAGTTGTCAGGTCCAAGACAGACTGCAGAATCTCCTGTCTCACTGAGAGACTTCTCAAATTAATACCTGAAGTATTACTGCTGGGATAGCTTGCAGAATTACATAACTTCTGGTAATCTGACTTCTAGTTCCCTGGCCAAAACTCCCATTGCTAGAAGCTGGCAGCATTTAGCATCTACCTGTAAAAATATACAGGAAAGGGCTTTTCCTCAGATCTTTGGCAGATGCCAGAAGTCATAAAACATTTGTATTCCTTCATGCTTCAAAAGTAGCAATTAGTTCACTCCAAGGACAATACAGAAAGTTTCCTACACAGACTCTGCATCTCTAGCTGCTATAATGCAATTTAATTTCAGCTATTTTTCTAAAGTTTGCTGGGCTGAAGTTAACCCTCCAGTTTCATCTGTTGACATACACATTTAAACAGATACAATAGTGCATGTACATTTCTGTTTTCTTCCAGTAGGGCACACTGTGAATGCATTTTAAGCACAAGCACTTTACAAAATACATCTTCAACACAAACATCTGTACAGAGCCGTTTGATATACACATGATATACAGTTCTACTACATTTGTAACACAAGCATCTCATATAAATCATTTCAATATTCACCAACAACATACAATTATTTACAAAATTCCAGCTAGCTGTGCTGGCAGTGTCTGCTTTCATCACAAGGATTATGGACAGAAATCTTCTAAGTAGTTAAAATTAGTATAATTAAACAGAGCTACACAAATAGTAGCATAAAATATAAGAAAAGAAAAAAAAGAATAAAACTTAAGTAGAAAAATGGGTGTGTATAAGCACTACATGTTACTGTTCGGTAACTGTTTAAAATATCAGGACTGAATGACAAAAAAATCAAAACCTACATATATTACATCTAACATTGTCATTCATTGAAATATTTTTATTCTCTGATATATGGTAATGTCAGAGTTAATATTTATAATTCTTGGGGTGGGAGGTACATGGGGGTTTGCCCCCTGCAAAAAAACATGTTTAAAGGAAAACAAAGATATTCCAGATTCACTCTTTTGTCATTCTTCTTTTTTCAGTCATACAGGACTCCACAATAAGAATCTGGAGATTTTAGTAGGGAGCCTACCTACTCCTTATAGCAAGGTTTACAATACGACAGCATACTCGATGCAAGTCAGAGGTTGCATTACTGATATTAAGACTATTGAAAAAGGCCAATAAAATTACTTAGGTACATGTTTATTTGTAAATCATGCCCTTTGTGACATGCAGACAATACCCCACCAGATTGCTAACAATAATGTAACGCCCCTTTCTATCCTGGATAAGTAGCTAAGGAGCTTCACTCCTCACTACTTACTCCAATAGGAGAAAGTCACTTAAACAGGAGTAATATTTCACAATTTCCCCAAGACCACAACAGGAACACGCTCTATAACCTGTGACTGGACTATATACTTCTGTATACGGTATGCTCTAGGCACTACCAACCGCTGTACTACCTCACCTTCCAGCCCTACCACCAAATAATGTGACTTCTGAACAATACCTCACCAGACTGCCAACAATAATGTGACATCCTTTACACTCCTGGGTCAGTAACTATGCGGCTTCAATTGTCACTACTGACTCCAATAAGAGACCATCACTTAAACACAAATAATATTTCACAATGTTCCCTAAGAGCACAACAGGAATATTCTCTATAACCTGTGACTGAACTGTATACTTCTGTCCACCCCTAATGTAACTACTTATTACACACTCCAGAGCAATGTCTCCCACTTAAACAAATTAAATCTCATACATCCAAACACTTTTGGGAAAACAAGACACAGATTTCCAGCTGTGTCCCTTCCCCAAAATAATACAGTAACATGCTGGCACTAATCAGAGAGCCTACATACCCTTATAAAGGGGTGTTTTATTGAGTTGTCCTGCACCCTCCCTATTGTCTTATTACAGTATACTAATTCCATGGTCACACATTACTTTAACAAAGGGCAAAGACCACCAAAGTGGAAAAAATATCTTTCTTTTTGTCTACAGCATTTTATTGCAGATAGCAGTGTAATTAAAATTGTATGTGCAGTTTAAAGAAAAGATTAGGCTTTAGATGTCAATAGCAGAGCAAAAATGGAGCATGTTGTTAGAATAAAATTTGGGCTGCGGGTTGGTATAACGGTCAAGCTATTTACCATACAATCATAAGGTGCAGGATCTGATTGTCATCTTTCAAAGGGAATTTGGCTAGGCTTAAAATGGCCCATAAAGACAACTAGCCTAGTATGAGTTTATGAACCGTATGAACCTTATGAAAATTAGATATTAAAACAAATGATAGCAAATGACATAAAGCAGCCAGAATTTTGGAGTGGCCCAGGAAGTTATCAAAGCAGGTATAAGCACTCTCAAATCATTAAAGAAATTACTGACCAGCCACAATGTAAGTTAATACAAATATTTAATAATGAGCAAAATGATTAAAAATATAAAACAGTAATTTCCCATAAACAAACAGAACTCAGTCACTAGGAAAATGAAATCAAATAGGAAAGAAATCCAACATTTAGAAAAATTCTGATTAGTCATAATTTTCCTATCCGACTAAAAACACTACCCCTGATCTAAGCTAAGTTATTACAACAGAGCAAAGGCAGGCTTACAGTTCTTGGTGAATCCTTTTTAGGTACCCACTGCACAGTACAACTGTGAACAACTGACAACTGCAACTAACAACTGTAACTAGCTGTTAACTGGCAATTGACTTCAGCAGGCTCTTTTACAGACTAGTTTAACTGTCACAACTATCCCAGTTCTAATTTTCAGTTCATAGTTTGAAAATCAACCAGCAGCTGTTTACTAAAGTTCCTTTTCCTGTCTTTCAGCCTCTGATAGTAACACATAGCACCTGGCAACATTCTGAAGACATCATCTGCAGATTAGCTAATTCTGAGACAGTCTTCATTTAGAATCTTCTTCACAAATATTCACAGTTGGAAATGTAAAGGAACATTGTTCAAGCTTTAAAACATTCTGTACAAACAGAGTATAAATCAACATGTAAGTCCTTATTTACAATATCACAGCTAGTCATGTTGGCATGTAATACACAGCTTAATCTGAAATTATGTACAAAACCTTCAGCCAGACATGCTAGCACAGATGACGGTGTCTAATTTCTTCACATCCTTAACTCAAGGAAAGGGGATTTGCATGTGGAAAAATAACAAGAGGTTGCACCCTTGCTGACATCAGCAAACTGGCATGACATGGGGTTGTTAAAAGTTTATGTGTAAAATCCCAGAGAAGTTGCAGAGAAGTAGGATTACTAAATAATGATTATACATAAAATGCAGCAACATTTGCATCACTATTATAGATAAAATGAAAATAAATGTTCCAGCCACAGGAAGCAAACAAATACTAAAAAAACTTGTTTAATAGCACAACAGACTAAGCACTTTCACCTTACATATAACAGGCTTCTTCAGAGTCAATTACAATACATCTAGCACTCTCCTTAAGTAACCCAGTGTAGAATATGCATCCAATCAAATACTTCATCTCATTTAAAGACATATACCACAATTCAATACATTTAAATGTCCATTTGTGTATAACAAACCAAAAATATTTTATAAGAAATTCATATATAAAACATATTTTTAAAATTGTTGCTGTACATATTCAACATGTGCAAATAAGCAAACTAGGCAATACTTGTTTTCTTTTTTCTATACAACCAAAGCTCTTTGTTTTAATATTGGTATCAGTGAACTAGCATCATTAAGTCCTGTAGCTACTGTGGCATTTAGTCTAAGTTGCCATTTTACCTCTCTTGCCTCAGCCTCCAATTTTTCATTTTCCCCATTTTCCTTCTGCACCACTCTATCTATCACAAAAAAATGATTTTTTTAAACTCAATGCATGTAACACTGTGTAGATAGAGGGCATTATGCACATATTTGTTTTTAAAGGCTCTAAGGTGCATTAAGTTTAAAAAATTCATTTTTTGTGATGTCACAATAAATCCCACAGTAGCGTCAGGACTTGATGCTATTTCATCAGTTGCCATGTGAAGAGCAGTTAGGGTTCTAGCACCTTTACAGAATCCATACTGTATATCACAGAGAAGGCTTTATGCGTTAACATGGTCAAGCAGTTTGATTATAAATTTTCAAATGCTTTTGTCAATAGTCAGCTAGCCAGTACCAGCTATTTAGCAGAAAGACAAAATTAATGTAGTAACAGAAACATATACATGTCAGTGGGTTTGTTTATTAGAGAGGACCCATTTATGAAAAAGACATGTGGAGGCATGCTCCCTTTGGAAAAGCAGCCCTCTGTGGAGTTCAGCGAGCCATTGAATGGGAGGAGGTGTTCTGCCTGGGGAGAGGGTAGGCTGCCTTACAAGACCAGCAACCCAGGCCACTTCATATCACCTGACCCTCACTGCTTGAGGAACAGATAGGCTGACAGGGCTTTCTAGGCAACAAGTGGAGTCTCATCTTGTCTAGGAATACCCAGCACTCTCCCCTATCACTGCCCCCAAAATGACTAGGTGCAGATCGGGGAGCCATCTCCAAGGTCCCATACAGAAGCAAAAAAAAAAAAAATATATATATATATATATATATATATATATATATATATATATATATATATATATCGACAGCATACTCGATGCAAGTCAGAGGTTGCATTACTGATATTAAGACTATTGAAAAAGGCCAATAAAATTACTTAGGTACATGTTTATTTGTAAATCATGCCCTTTGTGACATGCAGACAATTCCCCACCAGATTGCTAACAATAATGTAACGCCCCTTTCTATCCTGGATAAGTAGCTAAGGAGCTTCACTCCTCACTACTTACTCCAATAGGAGAACGTCACTTAAACAGGAGTAATATTTCACAATTTCCCCAAGATCACAACAGGAACACGCTCTATAACCTGTGACTGGACTATATACTTCTGTATACGGTATGCTCTAGGCACTACCAACCACTGTACTACCTCACCTTCCAGCCCTACCACCAAATAATGTGACTTCTGAACAATACCTCACCAGACTGCCAACAATAATGTGACATCCTTTACAATCCTGGGTCAGTAACTATGGGGCTTCAATTGTCACTACTGACTCCAATAAGAGACCATCACTTAAACACAAATAATATTTCACAATGTTCCCTAAGAGCACAACAGGAATATTCTCTATAACCTGTGACTGAACTGTATACTTCTGTCCACCCCTAATGTAACTACTTATTACACACTCCAGAGCAATGTCTCCCACTTAAACAAATTAAATCTCATACATCCAAACACTTTTGGGAAAACAAGGCACAGATTTCCAGCTGTGTCCCTTCCCCAAAATAATACAGTAACATGCTGGCACCAATCAGACAGCCTACATACCCTTATAAAGGGGTGTTTTATTGAGTTGTCCTGCACCCTCCCTATTGTCTTATTACAGTATACTAATTCTATGGTCACACATTGCTTTAACAAAGGGCAAAGACCACCAAAGTGGAAAAAATGTCTTTCTTTTTGTCTACAGCATTTTATTGCAGATAGCAGTGTAATTAAAATTGTATGTGCAGTTTAAAAAAAGATTAGGCTTTAGATGTCAATAGCAGAGCAAAAATGGACCATGTTGTTAGAATAAAATTTGGGCTGCGGGTTGGTATAACGGCCAAGGTATTAACCATACAATCATAAGGTGCAGGATCTGATTGTCACTTTTAAAGGGAATTTGGCTCGGCTTAAAATGGCCCATAAAGACAACTAGCCTAGTATGAATTTATGAACCGTATGAACCTTATGAAAATTAGATATTAAAACAAATTATAGCAAATGACATAAAGCAGCCAGAATATTGGAGTGTCCCAGGAAGTTATCAAAGCAGGTATAAGCACTCTCAAATCACTAAAGAAATTACTGACCAGCCACAATGTAAGTTAATACAAATATTTAATAATGAGCAAAATGATTAAAAATATAAAACAGTAATTTCCCATAAACAAACAGAACTCAATCACTAGGAAAATGAAATCAAATAGGAAAGAAATCCAACATTTAGAAAAATTCTGATTAGTTATAATTTTCCTTTCTGACTAAAAACACTACCTCTGATCTAAGCTAAGTTATTACAACAGAGCAAAGGCAGGCTTACAGTTCTTGGTGAATCCTTTTTGGGTACCCACTGCACAGTACAACTGTGAACAACTGACAACTGCAACTAACAACTGTAACTAGCTGTTAACTGGAAACTGACTTCAGCAGGCTCTTTTACAGACTAGTTTAACTGTCACAACTGTCCCAGTTCTAATTTTCAGTTCATAGTTTGAAAATCAACCAACAGCTGTTTACTAAAGTTCCTTCCTGTCTTTCAGCCTCTGATAGTAACACATAGCACCTGGCAACATTCTGAAGACATCATGTGCAGAATAGCTAATTCTGAGACAGTCTTCATTTAGAATCTTCTTCACAAATATTCACAGTTGGAAATGTAAAGGAACATTGTTCAAGCTTTAAAACATTCTGTACAAACAGAGTATAAATCAACATGTAAGTCCTTGTTTACAATATCACAGCTAGTCATGTTGGCATGTAATACACAGCTTAATCTGAAATTATGTACAAAACCTTCAGCCAGACATGCTAGCACAGATGACAGTGTCTAATTTCTTCACATCCTTAACTCAAGGAAAGGGGATTTGCATGTGGAAAAATAACAAGAGGTTGCACCCTTGCTGACATCAGCAAACTGGCATGACATGGGGTTGTTAAAGGTTTATGTGTAAAATCCCAGAGAAGTTGCAGAGAAGTAGGATTACTAAATAATGATTATACATAAAATGCAGCAACATTTGCATCACTATTAGAGATAAAATGAAAATAAATGTTCCAGCCACAGGAAGCAAACAAATACTAAAAAAACTTGTATAATAGCACAACAGACTAAGCACTTTCACCTTACGTATAACAGGCTTCTTCAGAGTCAATTACAATACATCTAGCACTCTCCTTAAGTAACCCAGTGTAGAATATGCATCCAATCAAATACTTCATCTCATTTAAAGACATATACCACAATTCAATACATTTAAATGTCCATTTGTGTATAACAAACCAAAAATATTTTTATAAGAAATTCATATATAAAACATATTTTTAAAATTGTTGCTGTACATATTCAACATGTGCAAATAAGCAAACTAGGCAATACTTGTTTTCTTTTTTCTATACAACCAAAGCTCTTTGTTTTAATATTGGTATCAGTGAACTAGCATCATTAAGTCCTGTAGCTACTGTGGCATTTAGTCTAAGTTGCCATTTTACCTCTCTTGCCTCAGCCTCCAATTTTTCATCTCCCCCATTTTCCTTCTGCACCACTCTATCACAAAAAAATGATTTTTTTAAACTCAGTGCATGTAACACTGTGTAGATAGAGGGCATTATGCTTATATTTGTTTTTAATGGCTCTAAGGTGCATTAAGTTTAAAAAATTCATTTTTTGTGATGTCACAATAAATGCCACAGTAGCATCAGGACTTAATGATGCTATTTCATCAGTTGCCATGTGTAGAGCCATTAGGGTTCCAGCACCTTTACAGAATCCATACTGTACATCACAGAGAAGGCTCTATGTGTCAACATGGTCAAGCAGTTTGATTATAAATTTTCAAATGCTTTTGTCAATAGTCAGCTAGCCAGTACCAGCTATTTAGCAGAAAGACAAAATTAATGTAGTAACAGAAACATATACATGTCAGTGGGTTTGTTTATTAGAGAGGGCCCATTTATGAAAAAGACATGTGGAGGCATGCTCCCTTTGGAAAGGCAGCCCGCTGTGGAGTTCAGCGAGCCATTGAATGGGAGGAGGTGTTCTGCCTGGGGAGAGGGTAGGTTGCCTTACAAGACCAGCAACCCAGGCCACTTCATATCACCTGACCCTCACTGCTTGAGGAACAGATAGGCTGACAGGGCTTTCTAGGCAACAAGTGGAGTCTCATCTTGTCTAGGAATACCCAGCACTCTCCCCTATCACTGCCCCCAAAATGACTAGGTGCAGATCGGGGACCCTTCTCCAAGGTCCCATATAGAAGCAAAAAAAAAAAAAATAATATATATATATATATATATATATATATATATATATATATATATATATATATATATAATGTGTAATAGAGTGACATAAATATAGAATATGGCAGTACCTTAGATTTCTGTGAATAATAACATATGACACTATCTGAATTCTCTGTGAATATTAAACATGTACATACCTTTTAAATTATTTATGGTGCCTAGAGTTAGTATGGAAATTTAAATATTCTTTGAGAATTTTGCAGCAGACAAATAAAATTTCAGAAGTACTTGTCTGACATCTTCATCATTTACATAGTATATTTTTTTAGTAACTTGGTTTGTTTACTGAGATAACCAAGGTCAACAATGTTTACTAAATTATGTTTATAACCTCCATAATTACTATTTTTATTCAACTTATACATTACTTGATGGGAATCTTTTCACTCTCATTAGTAATGCTCCTTCATGAGGCAGCCAGCTCAGTGCTACAGTCATGTTGTAGGTCGTCATGGTAACTTAGCATTTAGGCCTGCTCCGGATAGAGTTATCATCCATATAGTTGCATTCTGCTTCTCGTCTTGAAAAAGTTTGAACACTAGTAAATGGCTGCAGGCTGAATACAAGTGAAAGATCTTGCTACAGTCGATATTAAACTAAGGAAGCTATATCTGCTCTGCTTTCAAATTAAAGCTCTGTTCTATATCTGGGGATCAAAGCAGAAGAACTTATTTTAAATGTTCTAATGTGCACTTTGTTCTTGAACTACCATTCTAAAAGACATTTTTTGACCCTTCAGGAGGATTCAGTGCCATTCCTGCTCATCACTCAATGTCTGGTGATAAGCTTATTTTTCACTTATAGTAAAGAATGTACTAACTGCATTATCTCTTTTTCTAAATGAAAAAATAAATCAGTTCCATTACATTATGATGACCACTGCTTCTATGGAATAAGGAATAGAAGGAACATTGAAAAGATATAAATGTACAACTGCAAGGACAAGCCTGGCTCTGTCATGCCCTTCAGACAACAGACTGACAGTTGTAGAGTTTTAGCTGGTCTGTTTTTCTAATCTACCTCTTTGTTGCATATCTTTGGTTTTCCTTACACCAAAGCATTTTTTTCTGTTTTATTTCTACTGATGATTCTGCTCAGACAGTCCCCTTTCTACCAAGCTGCCCAAGCCCTCAGCTCTAGTGCAGTCATCCTTTGGGTTTCAGTCCTACTCTTAAGCACTTTCAGATAAAGGTTGCTCCATCAGGCAGGCCAGGTATCAGATGAGCAAGGATCAAACCTGATACCAAGAGTACAAGAAACATGGATGGATGCTATACAAAATCCTAAACAGAGAGCAGTTCTCCCAAGTTCTCTTCCAGTGACATAGGACATAATACTTTCATTTAACATAAGCTCCAGGGGCTAGGGTTGTTTAGCATTTCATTCAGCAACTGCAAGCAATAGGAACTTTCATGCACAAGCACTAAATTTAAAGGTAGTTTTCCAAGGAGACTGGCTGCACTGCTCTGGGGCTCCTGATCAACCCTATGGCTGTATTATCAATCTATCCAGCCACAACACATTTCCTTGTGATTTGTTGACCAGCTATGTCCACAGTGCAAAACATATTTGCAGGGGAGTTCTAGTGAGAACAGCTTCACATATAGTTACCTGAGGACTTGAAAATCACTGTCTTGAACCCAGGGACTTAAGCGCTTGTAGCTCAGCTGGGCTGCTGCTTGTGCTCAAATCTGAATATGAGTTTGAATAAGCAGATGAGGGGAGGCAGCATTACTCATGCTCAAATATTGCTTAGTCTTGTCTGGTATAATGATTTTATCTGCATTAGTAGTAAGCTAGACATAAAGCATAAAAAGATTCACTGAAAGAAGACTTAAGTATACGAGAAAAATTCTCAGCAGATTCTGAACATTAAGAAAAAATGTATAACATTATTGTAGAAGAATGTGTGCATATTCAGTTGAGATGCACAAGTTCAGAGGCAAATAAATTACATAGAATATGTACAAAGACATGCCTCCAAACAACCCACAGCTATACATGTGGTGTCTGAGTGTGAACTATCTGTGACTGACTGACCAGTATTAGTCAAACTGCTTGCATAAAGGCCACCCTCCACCCCCAGCCCTCAACTGGGTAAAGTGGCTATCAGAGCATGAGTTGAGAATCCTGAATAAGCTGGGAGAAGTAGGTGTGAAGGTATAGCATCATTTTTTAAGTAAAAAAATTACAGGTATGGATGAAGTTAAGGGAAAGTGTGAATGAGAAATCAGTTTTAAATTCTGTGATGTGTGAAGTCAGCCATAGGCTGCAGGAGGCAAACAATACTTAGTAACTACTGCGGATCTCAGGGGTCAAAAGCACCAAGAACATAGACACTAAGAAGCAGTAGAGAAAAATAAACTGCTGGCAGCTAAAATGTAAGGAATACAACAAATTAAGGCTAAAATGGTATTCATAGTAATATAACTATAAGTTTGATTTAATACTAAGAATGTGTGAGACTGGAAAAGGCAAAGACTTGATAAAGACGATAATATATTAGGTATGAATTATAGGAAATATTTCCAAAAGGAAAAATGATGAGATGGTTAGTCTATAATCAGTCTATCAATAAATCAGTCAAATGTTGATGGTTATTCTATCAATGAATCACTCTAATACTGCACTCTCTCCAGAAATTTCTAAGTATGTTTTTTTTTCTTGAAAATGTTAAGTGAATTCTTAGCCAGTAATTCAGCTGGTGATAACCTCCACCATATGGCAGTAATGACAGTAAATAGACCATAATTGTGCTTGTTATTTGGTCTGTGGATATAAAGTAAAACACGAACCTGAAGGTATCCCCCATGCCACACATAATATTTTAATGGTAGTTTGTTGCATGTCGAGCTTCATAAACGAGATGGCGCTGAGTTGTTTTGTGTTTCTTTACACCTCTAGTCATCCAAGATATTTCAAGTCGATTCAATAATGAGTTCAGCAAGAAAATTTTACAGCAAAGCAAGTTATCTACTCACACGGATGAACTTATTTTATTCCTGGTATGATCTGTGACTTGAGCAAATATGGCGGAACCAAACAGAAGATGAATAATCAAATAAATCATACAACACTATTCCAAATTTTATCTGTAGGAAGGTGTTTGAACAAGGATAAAGTCCCAAGAGTCAGTTCATTGTTTGATACTCAGCTGCAGTGGTGATATAAATGAAGACTGCAACTGATAGGTAAACAAAAGTATTTGTACTACTTTACTTTAGGAGAAGTATTCTCCAGGGTTTTTTTTTATTTTAAATCAGTTGTGCATCAGCAGCAAGTGAGTTTAAGAAAATATGTATTTGGTTTTCATGTATTAAGGCCAATCCTTGAATCCAAAAGCTATCTCAGTAAGTTATGGAATATAGACTGTAGGATGCTTTGTACTATTCCCAAGTCAGGTGTTGAAGTAAAACTCATCAGTATACATTGGTACTTTGACATTACTTAGTATATATTGGTAAGGTATACCTTGGTACTGTCACATTACTGCAGTATACAGTGGTACTGTGACATTACTGCAATATACCTTAGTATTGTGACATTACTGCAGCATTACATGAATGTTATTGATGATCATAAGTAAGAAAGAGCCTAGGCCTGAGTCAAGGGGAACTCCAGAAGAGATGGCTTGACAAAAGATAATATGTAACCCCACCTGAGTGTGACTACACGTAGTGAGGTTAAGTACAGAACTACTAAGATATGAAAGGTTCAAGCCCACATTGTAAAGGTATAGTTAAAAGAAGAGACTGGTCTACTGCATCATGTGCCTTTTTACAGGTGACATACAGATCTTGAAAGGAATAACTTTGTTTAATATATATCTGTTAATAGAAGCATAGCTGGTTGGGGTGAAGGTAACAGCCACCCCAGTGGAAAGAGGGGTATGACTGGCAGAACCTGATAAGTATTCAGTACACTATTGTCCTATGGCAAAGTGGCAGGCATAAACTGTAGCAGCTGCCATGGATAAAAAAAGATGTACACACACACACACACACACACACATATATATCTATCTATATATATATATATATATATATATATATATATATATATATATATATATATTTCGCTCTTCAACTTCGTGTGTGGCAGCTAATCAGTTTTCTACAGTTTAAAAAGTGAAAAACATTTTTTTTATTGTTCCATGTGTGTGTGGTAGGCATAAACTGTGGTATAGCAAATAGATTGCTACAGTTTAAAAAGACAGAAGAATGTTTTAATTAATTTATTTATTGATATAACACCAGAACAGCTAGCTACATGTCTGATTAACACTCACGCTGACTTTCCACCTTTCCAGAAACAATGAGAGTTAAATCCCAAACTTATCTATATGGTTATTAGAAAAATTAGATTTTTATTGAATCTGCCATTTTAAACCAAGACATTCACAATAATTTGTAATTCTTGTAAATGCATTTTTCATAATACTGTCAGTTTGCTTACTGCATTTTCTATGCTTAGAATCTTTTTTTTTAAATTTTGTATATCTATCTGTCCCTCCATCTTTCTCTCTTTATAAATATATACGTATGTATATATATATATATATATATATATATATATATATATATATATATATATATATGTGTGTGGGCCTACTTCAGGAGACTGACGTTTTACTTACCCACCTCCCACTTGGCCGAGACAAAACCACCGACAACTTCAGAAGACTGACATCCGGAACACTGACTTTTTACGTGAGGTAAGTAACCACTTGGCCATCCTGAAAAAAAAAATAAACAAAACAAAACTAAACTTACCGATGTGGGGGCTTTGCCCCCACACCCCCCTCAAACTAAATATACCAACTCCAAGATCACACTACTGCGGGGGGTAAGGAGCAAAGTTTAACAGGATGGCCAAGCAGTTACTTACCTCACGAGAAAAGTCAGTGTTCTGGGTGTCAGTCTTCCAAAGCTGTCGCTGGTTTCGTCTCGGCCAGCTGGGAGTCAGGTAAGTGAAACGTCGGTCTACTGAAGTAGACCCATATGTGTATGTATATATATATAAATAAATATGTGGCTGTGTGTACCTGCTGCATCCAAGGAAATATTGTTGTGTTTTACATCAAGACACGTACATTGACAAAAACATGTCAGCATGCTATAAGGGATGCTCTGAGACTAATCATCAACACATGCAAATAAAACAGAAGTGCTTTTGCAAGAGGCCAAGCCCACTGCACCCCCATTCCTCCTGCCAATTATGTATATAACTCTAAGATCACATAATCCCTGGGAAAATGGCATATCTTCCTACCCTGGGGACTGCCCGTCTCATAGAGTTGTTGACCATTTCTAACTGTCAACCAATGTGAGTTGCAATACACAAGTCAACCATCCAGATTTCAATTTACTCCAGCCATCCCATATGCATAAAGATATATATAAATGTATACAGAGAGAGAGAAAGGCACAGAAAGATAGATATAGTTATAGTTATATATATGCATGTACTAAAATATTATGATGGAATAACAGTAGTGACTGTAAATTATTCTGAAAAAATAGCAGGTATATATCCAGTATTTTATCTCATATGGAAATGGAATTTAGTTTTTGAAGAACTGTAAATCTGTCTTATAACTTTTAAAGAAAGACCTCCTGGACTTAATCACTCATTGCAATCCAAAACTTAAGCTTATCCCCGTAAAGGCCAGATTCATTACAGAACCAAAATATATAATTAGCCCTGTCCTTGTCTCCCATAGCAATCACAGCAAATATACAGTATAATTAAGATACGTTTTTATTATAGAATCCTGGTTAAGATCTTACATGCTTGACAGCAAAATATTAATATGGGATTCAACATATTTCTACAAGATAATAAATATAAAGAAGCAGGTAGTGGGATCATTATTTAAATCTCTACATTGGTACCCTTTTGTCAATCAAGGTTCTTTGTATTTCACCAAACTCCCCTGTGTTGCTGATGAAGACTTAACTTCCAGCAATGAAAATGAACTGCTGATCATGGGTGACAGAATGGAGCCTCACACTGATGCCTCACAGCACTTGGTTCTACATTCTGATTCTTGGCCAGGGTGCCTTCTGTGCAGAGTCTGCATAAAGCCCTCCCTTTGTCTGTTTGGGGTTTTGCCAGTTAATTAAGCTTCCACCTGTATCCCAAAGAGGTGTCATAAGTGAACTAATATTCTTCTAGACTGGCCGTAGGTGAGAATGTCATGTCAGAGTGAGTGAATATTTGTGTATAGAGATGGGTTGATGCCTTGTTCAGAATTGCTTCCCTTGCTTTACAACCACCGAGTGCTGAGCTAGGTTCCTTTGTCTCTCTCTCTCTCTCTCTCTCTGCCCTGAACTAGACTAAGCAGGTAGTTAAATAAATGAAGGAATGAATGGATGAATAGTGTAGAATTCAATAGCAGGATTCAGTGGAGTTAGAGGTTGGTTACAGGTAGTAATGAGAAAAGGAGGTGATAGCTGCAAACAGCATAACAGTAACAAACAGGAATCAATATGCAAGCAGACTTCATTTGGTTAACTTAAATGGTGTTTTTTCACTTATATAAATAAAGCCCTGCCATACAAAATTACATTCATTTAAAAGGAAAAGATGGGTCTGCACCAGCTAAAATTTATTCTGCTTGGAAGTTACACATGGTCTTTGTTGTGATGATTGTTTTTTGTGTGACAGATAATGTATACTAACTGAATGAGTGATATGCTGAACTAGGATCTACTCCTAAAGCAAGCAAAAGGAGAATTTCACCAAAACCTTTATTTTCATGTCGAATGCCGACTTGTACAATAGCCCTGCTCCAAAGGTCGCCTGCATATTTAGAAGGAAGTTCATAAGTACCTTATACAAAACGCTAAAGAGATCTAATAGGATTAGCTAAAAATTATAGAAACCTTGAAGTGTTTCTTTATTTAGTAAAATACAGTACAAAATAGAGTAACTCTTTAGCTCTCTGTCAGTTGTATATTACAGCATATGCGCAATGAAGTGTACATTGGTAGACACAGCACGTTAATAAGAAGACAGCAGTTGGATGTTGCATGATTACCCCAAAACAGCCATTTCATTTCCTTATAGCAGAAGTCGTTAATTTGATCTGATTACTCCCTAGAATAGATTCACTGAGCTGAGTAAGCTAGGTTCATTAGCAGCCTCAGACAAGACTTAAAAGCTGCCTAGAAACACATAGCTAAAGCATACTATGTATGGAGTATCCAGCATTTCACTTAAACATAAACTGCTAAGTGTGAAGGAAGACAGTAAAATTGTTTCAGAAAAACAAAACATTTTAACAAAAGCTAAAAGTGGATTGCCTTAATAATTTTAGTAACAAAGTTCGTGCTTAAAGTAGACCTCTTTAATGAAACCAGAGTTTTAGCACAAATACAGGACCTTAATCAAAATCATATGTCAGCAAATAGACAGCTATAAAACTATATTTTTCAGTACAGGCAGAAGAATGTTATGCTCTCCAGTACTGATGACAGCCAATCCAGACTATCACACACATCTAAAAGATTTGTATAAATATATTCAATAAATGAAAAATGTTCAAAACACCTACTTAAATAATATCAATTGTTCTCCGTTTCTAGTTAATATATAATTATATTTTGTGCTTCTGCTGCTCCGGGGCTGATTCTGGACATAATTTCTCAGTAGAATGGAACCATATTATCTATGTAATTATATTTACTTATATACATTTTTGCGCCATGAAGACAGAATAATGTTTCATGACATAACACTCTCTGGTTTCAGTAGATCTTGAGTGATGCACTGTGATGTGTAGGATCAATATCAAATTCAGGAAAAGCATAGTGAGAAGTGACTGAGAAATTAAGAAAACGTAATCTACTGTGTTAGCAGTTTCTAAGACAGGCAAGCTGCTTCCTTTCAATTCCAAAGTAAAGATGAATTAGAATTAAATAACCAGCTAGGTCACTGCATTGAATGCACATGGCTATTGCAATATTTTTAAAATCTGGGATAATTTGAAATGAAAAATTCTGCAAAACTCCTGAATGGAAAAAAGTGCTTCTGAAAAACCTGCTTCTTAGTGATGTACATCAAACTCTTTACATACAGAACCTTTAATGACATTGTAGGTTCCACTAAATACCAACCACTCTTAATTTAATGAAAGGGATACATACTATTTTTAACTATTTACTAAGAAGAAACTGTACAACCACAAGAACTCCTATACCTGGTCTGCCAATAAATGCCATGAAGGCAACTGTCTCCAGTTAAGACACTCAGTCATCTACTGAGTCTGTTCACAACTTTCTAATATTTATAGGATGATATGATCATAGGCAGTTACTAGGCTAATGGCCCCGGGGCCCTTACAAGCCTGGCCAAAAGTTTATCCCAAAAAGAAATCTCAGTCAGCACCTGTCACCCCTATCAATGAGGGACACAGGTGGAACCCCTGGGACAAATTTGTAGTTTCCCATCCACTCATCAAAGTTGCACTTGAAGAGGGTCAGCGAGGTGCTCTGTTTAACATTTATGGGAAGTCTGTTCCAGAGATGGGGTGGACTCTGGGAGACAAACCTGTCTCTCCAGCAGGTTTTGTTGATGTTGCATATCAGATTCACACCTTTCAAGTGGGTAATGTGTGAGGAGTTAGACTTATGGATATGAGCATCTCTAGTAGGGCAGGGTCTGAGATTGCCTTGTAGGTGAGACACAGATCACCCCTGAGCAATCAGCATGATACTGAATAGAGTGATAGTGATTTGAGCCTGTCCACATAGGACAAGTGCTGGAGGCCATGGCTTCTCTTTGTGAGGTATTTCAGTGGCCTTTCCAGTTGGTGCAGATGTTTGGAGAGGTACATACCAAACTGAGCATTATACTCAATTATTGGTCCAATGAGGGAGGAGCATAGAGAGGTAATAACCTCCTTTTTTCTGGATGCAATCCCTTTACTTATGAGATGAACCAAGTAAAAGGCTTTTCTGACCACTGCTGCTACATGATGCTCAAATGTAAGGTTGTCATCAACCTGAGTGCCCAGGCCTCGCACCATAGGTTGTGTGCTTAGGGGGTTGCAGTTGATGTGGTAATCAGTAGGGACGTGTTTTTTCCCAATGGTATGAGGATACATTTTTTTGCATTTAGCTTGAGGCCATGACTGTGGCACCAGTCATTAGTTGCTGTGAGACCCTCTTGCAGTATGTTAACATCAATTGGGGAGTCAATGACAGCACCCAACTTACAGTCATCCACAGACTTGGTCAGCCACAGGCCTTTTGTCTTTGCCTGGTCCTCTGAGAAGTAGATGCCAAACAGTAGGGATCCCAGGACAGATCCCTGGGGAACTCCACTAGTGGCAAGTCTGCTATCACAGGTGAAGGCACCTATTTGGGTCCTGTCGATGAGCCAGTTGGCTACCCACCTGATGAGATAGGGATTTACTCCAAGTTGTGTTAGCTTTTTGATGATGCCGGAGTGGGAGATTGTGTCAAAGGCCTTGGCCAGGTCAAGGTAAGCTGTATGCACTGACTTTCCCTCATCCAGGGCCTTGGTGACAGTCTCAAAGAAGTTAACCAGGATCAACAGGCAAGATCTGCCCTTGAAAAATCTGAACTGGGTGGAGTCAAGTGTTTGGAGATTGCCTATGTCCTTGTTTATGAGATCCATAATAATACACTCCATGGCTTTACAGATCAGACTTGTCAAGTTAATGGTGCAATAGTTTCCAGGGTCAGTAGTGGCACTACCTTTGTGCAACGGGATAACAATGGCAGTTCTCCACTCTGCTGGAATGAAGCCTGTATTTAGGCTGTGGTTGAAAAAGATGCTCAATGGCGAAGCCAGTTCTTGCTGGAGATGGTGCAGAATACAGCCTGGGATACTATCAGGTCCCATGGAAGCTGTGTTCTTTGCCTTGGATAGGGTTTAGCGCTTGATCTACGGAGATGTGAGGTGCGGGATGAGTATTGGAAATGTCTAAAGGGCCTTGGGGTGATGGGGGGGTAAAGTTTGCACTGAACCTATCTGCTAGCAAGTTGGCCAAGTTAATAAGATCAGTGTAAGTGATACTGTTAAGTACTTATTCTGAACAAACCTGGGCTTTGCCATGGAGGTTATTGATGTAACTGAAGAAGGCTTTGTGGTTTCCCTTTGTTTTGGAGGCTAGTTTTGATTCATAATTGGCTTTGTTGGCTTTCACTGTGATCTAATTTGCTTGTTAAGGCTAAGGAGGGAGTTTTTCCAATCTGGAATATGTTCCTTTTTACCTTGGTCAACAGTTTCTTCCTTTTGTTGTAAAGCTTGTTGACAGAGGATGGCCACCAAACAGGTTTGTATTTCCTTGAGAAGCAGGTGTTAGTTCTATTGGGTATGGCTGAGTCCACACAGTTGTACAGGTGCTTGTATACTGCATTGGCATACTGTTCAGCATAGTTGTCTTCATCCTTTATGGGGGCGGCGGTGTGAAGCTACTTAGGAGGTTGTAGTCAGCTTTTGAGAAGTTTTTTAGCTTGATTACAGTGGGGGTGGGGGGTGGGTGGGATAGAAACTTTGAATGAGACAGTCCAATGATCTGATCTCATCAGGGAAGAACATACTATGGGAGTGGTGCAGCGGTCACCCATGTTGGTGAGAACCAAGTCCAGAATGTTATCTCCCCTTGTGGGGGATGAGACAAGCTGGTCTAGTGTGTTAGAAATGATGAAGTCAAGGAATCGTTGAGTGAGTGTATTAGTGCAGGAATAGTTCACCCAG
Source organism: Protopterus annectens (assembly GCF_019279795.1). NCBI lineage: Eukaryota > Metazoa > Chordata > Ceratodontiformes > Protopteridae > Protopterus > Protopterus annectens. The sequence goes on from NC_056745.1 coordinate 606,705,656, forward strand.
TCTATGGTGGAGTAGTTGAAGTCACCAAGGATCAGCGGATTAGGGGTTACCTTAATGGAGTCAAGTAGATAAAGGTAAGATGAATGGATATCCTGAGTCATGGAGGGGGATCTGTAGCTGGCTGTAACTTGAATGAGTGTCTTGCCAACTGTCAGTTGCACCTGGAGTAGTTCCAGTACATCATGCTAGCAAGCCCGTCTAGAGGTGTGTCCATCCTTAATGAAGATAGAGACTCCACCACCCTTAGTCTTCCCGACCTCATTTTCGGGTCAGAATGTGTGGAATGAGGTATAGCCTGCTAAGGCAGGGGTGCTCTCAGCAGCCCTGAACCAAGTTTCCATGACCCCACAGTCATTGTCATCTTCCTGTGCAAGGAGGGCCTCCAGTGAGTGCATTTTCAGGTTAAGGCTCCTAGCGTTAAGCAGCGTGACCTTCAGTTTGCTTTTTAACAGATCTTTTATGTTGGAGGATTTGTCTTTGGGACATTGCCTGAAAAAGGCACAATGGGGAAGTGAGAGCCTTGACCAGGAACCTGAAACCCAGTGGTGACAGGTGGAGGCCATCTCTGGCAAAGCATCAAGGCCTGTCAACCATGTCATCCTAGGCAGACAGATACTGGATCTTCTTGGAATGACACCAGAAACTAAGCCAATTGTTGAAGTCAATTATTTTTTGTTGGTACTGTGGTATTATTCTTGGTGAAGGTAGGATGCTGCTTAGGGCTAGGGTCATACCTGCCTGGAACTCATACTCTGAGAGCTCAGTCATGTCTCTCTTCTTATAGTCCAGGAAGGTACATCTCAAGTCATTCACAGCAACATGGACAATGACAGAGTTGTACTTGTACTTGTGGAGAAGCTTAATTGTGCGTGATGTGGCAGATTCTGGCACCAGACAGACAACTGACTGTGACCTCATCATTGTCTAGCCTGGTGAGGGGGACATCGGTGTGTTTGACAATTGAGTCACCAATGACTAGCATGTTTGGTTTATTGTTATGTTTTGTGGGCTGTGATGTTTTATTTTTTGGCTTATGGGCTGTGTTCGTGAGACACTATTGTGTTCTCTGTTGTGTGTGATGTATTTGGTGCTGTGTATGGAGTCTTTGTGAGTGTGTTTTGGAGGTCTCTGCTGTTTAGGTAAGTTTTTATTGAGGACCTCTGCAAAGGTGTGTGTGTGTTGTATTTGACTATGTGATGTGTGTGGTGTGGTGTTTGTGCTGGCAATCTTCTCTTTGTCAGGAGTACTGACTGTGGCATGAGAGAAAATGGACTCCAGGTTACTGATGTAGATGCATTTCTTGCAAGTAGAAGAATTATGTACTAGGAGAAGAGGGCTGTCAGTAAACATGAGGCAGTTGCTACACTGTCTCAGTATTCCCATGTCGACCAGGCTGGCTGGAGAAACTAATGGGAATTGTCCAGACATAGTGTTCTGAATGTTGGGCAGACCTATGGCGAGAGGGTTTTGATAAGGGTCTGTCCACAAGAGTGTAGACCACAGAAACCTTGTTAAAAGTAAAGTAAATGGCCTGAAACAGAAGTTCTAAAACCAGAACTAAGATGTTAGAATAAGAGATAAATTTAATCAGGCTACTAACAAGCAGTAATAAGTGCAGCAGAATAAAAGCACCTGAACACTTAAGAGCACACAGCAAAAATAAGGTAATAAAGTAGGAAGGACACAATTACAGTAAATGCAGCTGAGTAAAGTGTCATTTTTTTGTCTTGGTTTTCTCTTCCTGACAAGTTAGAGATGACAGTTAGGGCAAGTAATGCATCATCTAATTACATGTTCTGTTAGTGTTTCATCCATGATTTCTGGCAATGGTCTCTGTAAAATGACACCACTCACTCAAGAAAAGTTTCACACTGGCATACATATTTTGTTAAGAAATACATATTTTTCCTGCAACATAATGGTCCTACACACAAAGATGGCACTGGGCTCCTAGGACTGTTTGGAGACTCTAATGGCCTCTGGAGTCCATTCCCAAACACAGGTTTGCCCACTGCCTTAGCAAATACTTTACCTCCACATCACAGGCTGACTACAGGTATGCACATGTTCAAGAAATACTTAAGTACTTATGAACTTAAACATAGGAATGTGTCAGCACTGTGCAGGATCTTGTCATTGTCAACATGTAGTGCTCCTGCATTATGTGCCATTTTAATTTATTCCACACTACCCCTGTGAAATTCTGTATAGACATGCAGTCATTATTTAAAAATAAATAAAGGAAGGACACTAAAAACATATGAAATATATGGACTCCATGATCAAAGAACACAAAACTCGTGAATTCAGACCCTAATTTTAGTTACTTGGATTAGCCATGGGTAGTCTATGTTTGTCAGTTTTTAAATCAAACAACTGTATAATCTGCCAAAACACAAATCTTCAAAAAACACTTTAATGATAGCATCTTGCTTTATTATATGAAGCAAACCAGAAGTAAAAAAATGTAAATAAGAGTACGGCATCTAGAAGAAATCAATTTTATTTTATTTCCAGTATGAGCAGAAGTCCAGAGTACCCTGATTTCTGATTAGAATGTTGCAGAACAAAGGGGAAACAGATAGGAATGCATTAGTTCTTAACATATGCCATTGGGCACACAAAGTGAATGCATTGCTAATGACTGAAGTAGGCATGTGATATAATGTGGGTGTGAGTAGCTCCTGAACTATGCTAGTACACATCAGCATAAGCATGTGACAGAGTGATGCACTGCCAGCTTGTGCACATGTAGAATGCAGAGTATACAATGATGTAAGAATGACTAGTCCCTGGTCTGACCTCTTACCCCCACAATTACCTAGCCCTGCTATTATATGCCAAAAGGTCATTTTTCCCTACAGAGGACATATTTAATGAAGAGCTACTTTTAACCAAGCAGAAAAGCAGTAGAGTGCAAATGATGAGTGAACAAGGGTTGTCAAAAGAAATGGCTAGATATGAAAAGGTCAGGGGCAAAAATAGTTGATAATACACATTTTCAATTAGCATTCTGTTGTCTTCTAAAAAATGCAGTATGCCGCCCTGTTGGCATCCTGCTGAACCGTAGTCTAACGGAAAGGTACACATAATCACTGACAACTCCATCAAAGACATAATGAATGTTGTATTTCCTATCTTATATAAAGCAGTGTTTCTGCATTTGATTGAGTTAATGGCATCAGGTGGTAAAATCTTCTGCAAAGAAAACAATTTTTGGAATTTCATTTCAGTGTTTCACTGACACTAAGTGTCTCAGTCCATCTTTGATGCATAAGTCTCTGTATTGGAATTTGTAGTATGATCTAAATAATGGATCGCGTATAAGTGCCAGCTAACAAATAATAAATATTTATATAGTATTAAGTTTAAATGTGTTATTTAAAAAATAAAAACATATAACTCAAACACCAGGTTAAAGGAACTAAACCTTTATCAACAGAGCAATAAAACACATTGGAATGATAGATTCATATCCCAATATATCCCTCACCTCTGGAACAAGCTTCCATTACATATCAAGCAGAGTAGCACCCTTGCCACCTTCACTGTTAGCTAAAATAATTGGATGGGCAGCCTCTATCCTGTTTTACCTTCCTAGAGGTCACCATTCAGGCTACTGAACAGGGTAGTTTGATAGGCTTGTAACAGCCTGCAAACAAATTGCCTAGTAATAGAAATAATAATACCCATTTGTTAACCAGGTAGGCCCACTAGATACACAGTCCTTTTTCATAACAGACCAGGAGCAACATCTGGTTAAGTCACTTGCACATAGTCACACAGTAAGCAAATGAGGACTGAGTGAATCAAGCCCTGTACCAGTGGAACAACACCTCATACCCTTAACCCCTTGCACCAAATGCTCAACACTTACCTTAGCTATGAACCTATGAACAACCTATTTCATTCTTTCAAAAACCTGTTGTTGGCTGTCTGAATTTCCTTTTGCATCTCCATGTGAAATATCATCCAGCCAGCAAACAGCAGTCAGGTAACAGACTACTACAGCCTATTTCTGTCCGAAACACCAAGGCTCAGATATGTGACGTGGGTGCCTCATGCCTGATGACCTGTAGCCAGGAGTGAAATGGGTTCTTCTGGGACTGAGAATCAGGTTGCATGATGTCAGCCCTGATTTTACAAGGATATTATTGGGGGTATTTTATCTGTAGTATGACAGCATTTGACCCCTGTCTTCTAACCTTTACCCCATCTTCATAAAAAGTATACAGCATGGGATCTCAAGTGACTGAATAACGGGCAGTGAGTAGGTAATTTATTTAGCAAAGGGGTGGGGGGACTAGTAAGTGTTCCTTTCTATCTGAGTAATACTGTCTGATAAAAATACAATGTTAAACATCTTAACACACAATGCGCCCCTTTCTGCTTTCGTATACTTTTACTAATATGGATAAATTCATACCATTGATAATGCGCTATTTTCATTCACCTCAGGCTCCGCACCTTTAGCTATTTCATACATTCATGCAATTTCTCATTGCCTCATTTTGTTACATAACATCATTCTAATTTGCTGTACAATTAGTGCATTAGTCATCACCCGCTATAGGGAAACCTAAACTTTATCACAACCTGGAACAGCAGGCAGCTGAAAAAAGTCACTAATTTCTTGTAGTTGACTGAATTTGTGAAATTTGATAGGTAAATTTAGCATTTCCAAGTGTGAGGTCTTGCCTTACATCAGGGAGGTACAGGCAACTTGCCCTCCTGAAAAAAAATATTTCCATGAGTTGTGTCACTGTTTGTGACTATGACGTTTTGAATAGTTAGACATTTTAGATGAGATTCATCATTTTTTGACTAAATCCATTCATCCATCCACAACCTCTTTTTCCCTTTTTGCACATGGGGTAAGAGTGTCACCTCAACATTGACAATCATCTAGAGCCAAGGTTTATACCACTGGATGGCTAGCCCTGCTGTGGTTGTTATTCTATACCACACACTCACACGCACACTCATACCTATGGCCAGTTACCATGATTACCCTGACTCCCTTCTTAAAAACTATTCCCTCATGAGTGCTCTGATTTGACAGCAACTCCTGTAGTGAAGTTGGCAACATCAATGCATCAGTTGAATTTCTCAGGCAAAGCTGTTTTCTCAGGCAAAGCTGTTTTACTATCTGTCTCTGTGATCCAGGATGGCATCCACATGACCCTAGACATGGCGCTCAAAGAGTTGACCTAGACATGGTGCTCAAAGAGTTGACCTAGACATGGTGCTCAAAGAGTTGACCTAGACATGGTGCTCAAAGAGTTGACACTTCGTTGTAAAGCAAAACTGTTGCCTGTTTCCTGTGCATCACTGTTTCCAATAAAGCTCAGCTTGTACAGTGCAGAATATTAAACTAGCAAACTGGCAGCATGAACGTATATATTTATATATATATATATATATATATATATATATATATACACATATATATATATTTGCTAGCAGTTCCATTTACAGAAACAGACTGACAGTAATACTTTCAACATGACCTGCGAGTAAACTGTGCTTTTATTAATGAAATTCAGAATCCAGACCAAGAATAAAGTTAGTGGCCTCATTAATATCAAAAGCAAGATGAGTGGACAGATTGTAGGGGAAACTAGTGTATTCTGGGACTGAAGAGTTGAACTTTATGCACTTGTCTTATTCTGACATTGAGAAACCAGATTTCTTGTATCTGCCATCTATCTATTTTACTATAGAGGGTAATCCAACAGATATCATGGAGTCATTTCAACAGATGTTTAGTTTAGATCAAGTACTGATGAAAATTGTGATTTCAGCAGAAATGTTTTCAGTCTTGCTCATCGCTTTGACAATGTAGTAAAGGATTCTTGTAGAAACAGCACAGTCAGAAGTTCTTTTGATTTTTGCATCTCTCAGAGTTTTTTGATCAACAAAAATACCATCTTTTAGCCGACTGTAGCAATTATAATTGTTCACACTTACTAAAGTCATTGGGATTGTTTTGAAATGTACTGCATGGACATCAGTGACCGAGAACATGGGACAACATCATTCCACAGTCTGTCTGTCAACTAACTCTTCCAGATGTATAAGGACAACATTGTAAAAACCTTCTCTCTGGTCAAGCTCAGCCTTAACAAACAACCATGTCTTCCTCTGCCATTCATTACACTCACCCTCTTTTAAAGAAATAGCAGGGAAGTGTTACATGTATCCTGGCCAAATGCCATCAGATTTATGCCGTTATATCTAATGTTAAAGCAAAGTCCCATTACAGTGACTGACTATCTGACATTAGACTGATCTTTGTCTCTTTTCTTAAAGAAGACTTATCACATTTCAAAGCAGTTCCAGGATAACTCTCCTCTTCCTTATGTACTAAACACACAACTGTCAAAAAAATGCTGATTCGCTCTTCCCATCACCTTGTTGCTCAATATCACAAATTATTATCAGGGAAAGTCATTCTCTCAAGACAATTACTTCAAATTCATTTTGGCTGAATTTCACATTAAATGAAAGGGCCAGCAAGTAGAATGGTACTTTAACATACTGAAATCACTGATTTTAGGATTAGGGTTGCTGTCTGACTTACGGATAAGTTTAAAGTGCCAGGTTAAGGTTAGTTTTAGCGATAATGGGGTAGGGGGTGTTAAATTTTACATGACAGAATGCTGTGTTTTTATAATTATACTTCTAAATCTGAATTGTGCATTTCCACTGATTGTATATGTGCCCGCTTGGTCTTAGATGCTGAAGTAGTTTACATACATGAATTTCATGAAGATGTATTCCTCTGTTTCTGTCAACAAACAGACTGGCTGGTAGCATCCATGTTCTCTTTTGGCATAATCTATAAACATGCCCCACCACCCCACACAATTATGAATAAAACAGATGCTGGGTAATAGACTACTACTGACAATTTGCTCAATCACTCCCTGGGTGAAACACTGATGACCAAGGTCAGCTATGTAAGTTAGGTGCCTTACATCTTCTTCTTCTTTTGGCTTTTCCCGGTTAGGGGTCACCACAGCGGATCATCTGTCCTCTCAGAGGTATGATCATAGTGATATAGTAAATCTACTGGCTGATAAATTCAGCTCAAACTTCATCCCTCTACTCTGCCCTCCTAGCTCCACAGGTGAAATCCCCTCCAACATACATCCCCTAGCTATCAGCAGGGACCAGGTGCTCACAGCACTCTCTAAAGCCAAGAAAACCACCTCCATGGGTCCCAAAAATATCCCTGATTGCCTCCTGAATAGTCTAAAACATGGCCTATCAGGACTAGGCTACATTGCAAGAGAATGGAGGATCACAACAGTCATTCCCCTCCACAACTGTAGAACATCAACTGGCCTAGAGAACTACAAACCCATCAGTCTAATATGCAAATACACGGAATGAATTATCATGGGAATGCTAAACAAGGACATTGGCATATTTGACACTGGATTCATCCCAATTTGGCTTTGTTAAGGGAAGGATATTCCTACTTAACCTGGTAGACTTCTTCAAGAGGGCCATCGAGGTAATGGAAGAGGGTAAAACGGTGTATACTGTATGTATTGACCTGGCTAAGGGCTGTGATACAATATCCCACTCAGGCATTATTGACAAGCTCTCTGAGCTAGGCATAAACCCTTACATAACTATCTGGATTGCCTGCTGGCTCAAAGATAGAATCTGAGAAGTCAAGATCGGTGAGACCCCCTCAACCAAGTGACCAGTCACCAGAGGAGTACTCCAAGGCTCTGTGCTTGGCCCGGTCCTGTTTGGCATCTACTTCTCGGTAGTCAAGGCTAACGTTAAAGTCCTCTGGCTCACCAAGTTCACAAATGACTATTGGGAACTAGGCAGTTCCACTGAACTGTCAAACTTTAGACCCATATCTATTCTGTCACCTCTAGCTAAAATTATGGCGGTGTTGTCCAACTTTCAGCATGGCTTTAAGCCACATCACAGTACTACTTCTGCCCTCCTCTCTTTCTCTAACATCATTAGCCACAACTGCAATAATAACAAACTATTCTCAGCACTCTTTCTAGATCTATCCAAGGCTTTTTGACATGGTTGACCACAAAATGCTTATAAATACCTTGAAGGCATTCTCCTTAAACAACCATGCACTCCAATGGTTTCAATCCTACCTGCAGGGCAGGCAACAGGCAGTCCTATGGCAGGACAAGCTATCATCTCACCTACCCATCACATTGGGAGTCCCCCAGGGCATGATACTAGGACCCCTTCTTTTCTCCATCTTTATCAACGACCTTCATTCAGTCATCCCAGATGCTATCTGCAGTCAATATGCGGATGACTCCACCTTGATTTGTTCTGACACCTCACAAGCTACTTTATTCACATTAACCCAAAATACCTTCAGTACAGTGGAAAAATGGCTCTCCAATCAACATCTAATCCTAAACCCCAACGAAACTAAGCTGCTCCTCATCTCTACCACACGCAGGACCTCCCCTGCCATCTTTCAACATAACCGCTAACAATGGCATTATCATCTCCCCAGAAGCCCAAACTAAACTACTGGGTGTCATAGTTGATAACAACCTGAGTTTGATGCACATATCAATCAAACTATCAAAACCATTAATAAAAAACTCGGCTCTCTTTACAGAATCAAACCTTTCCTTACCCCACTTGCTAGAACTGCAGTTTCCTATTCCCATCTACTATCAACTTTTCTCTATGCCGTACCTCTATTCTCCAACTTAAAACAGATCTTAATAAACTATCATCCTGCTATAACCACATTGCCAGTTTACCACTGGCACAGCCTACCGGACACACCACTGTCACAACCTAAATTGCCTAGGATGGCTTGAACTGCCTAGCCTACTGCAGTTCAACCAGCGAATAGTGGCACATAAAGTCCTTTACCAACCAGAAACTACACCTGCACTAAAAAATATTATCAGCCCCTAAACAAGCACCCGGCCACTGTGATCATGCACTAGACTCCTAGTTCAAATATACAAATCCAACTACTCAGCTATGACTCTCTGTTTGCCAACTCTGTTGGAAAAACATGGAACAGACTCCCAGCTGACTTGACCCTAAAACCCTCATTAATTTAATTCAAAAACAAACTCAAGAAATATTTCAAAACTAATTGGTTATGTCCTTGCACTAATCCTGACTAGTGACCTCTCTATCACTTAGGTGCCTTACCTTCAACTACTTCTAACTTTTTTCTACCACACCATTTCAGGAAGGGTCAATTGTATAACTGCTGCTCAATGTGTCTTAAACCTGAATGTAATGTTATGTATAATAAACTTTGAAAATAATGTTATGTTTTGTAAAGTGTTTTATAATAAGTTAGTACTATATGTGCTAAATGCTTGTATTGCTTATGACTTTAATCTGCTTGAAACTAGCATTTACTAAATGTTCAATGTGTATTATTATCTTGGAGCTTTTCTCCCCGGGCCTCCGCTAAAAATGGACATATATCCAGTCGGACTATCCCGGTCAACAAATGTAAAATAAATAAATAAATATCGTAGATTCCCCACCAGACACAAACATCTTACAACTGAGTTTAAAACAGACAAATAGCTGGTGTCAAAGCCATGGCCTAAAACTCAGTGCCAAAAAATGTATTGTAATGTCCTTTGGGAAACTGTCAACTAAGTAATTACTCCACTGATAAAACACCCTTAAGTGTAAACCCAGTAGTAATGGATCTGGGAACATATGTAGACAGCACTCTGGTCTTTGACCAGCATGTAGCTAAGATAATAAGAAAATCATTCCATGTCACCGTACTTATTGGTAAAGATATGGTATCCAGGTCCAGGGGAGATATAGTGCCACTCTACTTGGCTCTTATCAGACCTATCATTGAATATAATGCCCCCTTTGCTGTGTATCTAACCAGACACTTGCAAAGGTTGGAATGTCCACAAACATTTCTCACCAGGAAAATTCAGCACATGAATATCCCATCGTACACTGATCACCTAAAGACTCTGTCTTTGTCTCTATATTCAGTCTCCAACAGGCTCCTGATAGGGGATCTTTGCCTGGCATACAGGGCTTCCTCATACCCTGCCTTGATGGATCTGTTGCACATGTGCAAAACAAACAGCACCGGAAACACTAGATCCAGGGATCTGAACTTCCCTTGTGACATAAACAGAACATGCAGGAGAGACAGATTTGTGTCCCAAAGGATCCCCATACTATAGAATATGCTCTCTTTCCATGCAAAACAGAGTTTATCCTTGACCCTGTTCAAACAAAATCTTGACAATTGGATGAGAAATCATAAATTTATCCCTGGTCTGGACCCATGTCCCTTATGGTCAGAGGTAGTCAATAATAAAGTATTATCATACCACCACCCACTATAAATCTTTAGCTACCTGCTTACTAACATGGCCCCCAGTATGATACTTGGGACCCAAATGGTTTGGAGTGTGTGGCTAGGCCTATAAGGGTCCTAGTGAAAATTAGCTTAGTAATAACATATGAACCAGTGCTTTATCAGTACCTGGGTCACAATGGTCATAAAAGATATGAAGTAGCAGATATGGTTCATATTATTTTATAATGCTTTGATGTTATTTTGGAGGCCTACTGTAAACATTGAAAGACAGCATTTCATTTGTAGGTGAGCATATTGTTGATACAGATAAACCAGTATATAGCCTGAGTAACTTAGTTACATTATAATATATTTATTTATAGTTTTGAGGAAATTTCTTTAGAGTGGTATTACTAAGTGATTTGTAGTACTGTAGAATGAAGACAGATGTCTATGGATTGGAACTATGAGCCTTGTTCCAGTGGTATTCCCAAAAATCTGTACTGCAAACCTTTGGAAAATTCTTCTGGAAAATAGGGTGAATTGTGTTAAAGCAGAGAGCTGGAAAACTTGACAATAACTTTTTTAAAATGGGTAACTGGTATGTCTTATGGGTCTGCGGTAAGTGTGCTAGTAAACAGGAAGGGAAGAATTAAACCAACCACATGAATTCTTTAAGAGATTTGAGAGGTATAGCTGTTCTACGAGAATCTAGTAGTCTACATTATCAAATGCTTTTTTTTGGTCAAGAAAGACTGTTCCCTAGAAGATTCCTATAGCCATATAGTTAGGAGTAGATTGGTGTTATTATGCAAGGTAGGAGTAGATTGGTGTTATTATGCAGGGCAGTCAGTTTTATTTAACCTGTATTAAATAAATGATACGTATGGGTCATAATCCATATAATTTTACATAATCTACACTATCATAGATGATTTACTCTATGGCTTTAGAGTTATCCTGGATGGGATGTAATAAAACAGGACAAAGATAATCTTGATTCATTGTTATATGTGAAGATCAGGTGCTTGCAAGAGAAATACTTAGGGGGGCAGTTGGGTGTTTATGATTTACTGGAAATGAAACATTTCAGGAAAGGTTTCTGCAGTTAAAAAAAACTGTACTAGACAAAATAATTTATTTTTACAGAAAAAAATCAAAAATAAAATGTACACAGTAAAGCAATTATTTGTAACAGTTTGTTTAGTTAGGAGAGTGGTAAATGTTGTGGAAGTGGGCATGCACTTCAGTTCAGAAGCTGGGGTATTTAGTAAAGCACAGCTGGAGGGAGGATTTTGACGTTTTAATCCTGTAATTAGTTTGAATTCTGACTAAAAGGTTATTGTGATCAAGTACAAATTGTTGATTTATACGTCAAACAAGCTTACCATGCTTTACTATAGTGCTGCTCTCTCAGTTTATATACTGCTGTCCAGACACTGGTTTGCAGAATAGCATGGAAATGTCTGTAAGTACTAACTTAGCTCTACAGCTGGATGTTTACATTGCCAGGTTGTGAGTGTAGGGTGATGACCACTTATATTGTTGAAATGTAATGTTATAGTTTAGCCACATTCAAATATGTTGGTTAACATCCAGTCCAGTGTGGTGGCATAGGGTGATAAATGGCTTAGTTTTGGTGGCTAAAGAACTTCATTGGTTATGCTGAATTTAGAGATGAAAGACTTCCATAAGAAAACAGTATACCATTTGGCTTATGGCTCAAGAAATATAATGCTGCTGATTCTTCCAGTAGAACAGGGAGGATTGGGATTACCCAGTTTGAAAGGGTATTTCAGAGCTACACAGTTAAGACTCCTAAACGTAGCACAAGCAGAAAACTGTAATTCAAAGTGGAAAGGGATGCTGATAAAACATGGGGAAGCTCAAAACACAAGGAGAGACTGAGGTTTTGGATGAGGTCTTTTAAGGAGAATTACAATAATCATGCATAATATTATATCCATAAAGTAGAAGAAAGTATTCTAAGAACTAAACCATCATGGGAATGGAGAAAGGAGATTCTACTGATAGGGATGAATGCAATTAGGGATACAGACAATAGGCAAGAAGGGGCCAGAATTTATTGGAGAAAACTGGCAAAGGAACTAAGGTATTCAGAGCAAATAACTAGAGAGGGAAAGATGACAGAATGGGAAGAGGCCAAGAATTTATTTGGGCTGCAGGTTAGAGATTGCCTTCCCTATCAGGCAAAGAGAAAGAAATAGCGGGGATCCTAACTGAAAGACCAGCACTGGTAGAGTTTTTAATTGAATCTAGAATAGAAGCTGCCATTAAAAAAGAAATAATTAGCAGAGCATATACAATATTGCATGATAACTGTAAGAATCAATCAGAGGGGTTTAGAAAGGATTGGGAAGAGAGACTGGATAAACAATTCACAAAGAAACAATGGGAGGATATATGTATATCTCCCAAATATGCAACAAAATCTAGAAGATTGAGGATTTTTGCCTAGAAATGTTTACATAGATATTTTTATACCCCAAGTACATTCCAGAGAATTTTTCCTCAGGCAGACAGTAAATGATGGAGGTGTGAAGGGGAAGAAAGAGGTAATTGGGAACATATTTTCTGGGAGTGCGGTGAGTTGTCATACTTTAAGGATTCCCTGTGGGATGCACTACCAGAGATCCTGGGTAGGCAGATCGGTCTGATGAGGGAAATGAGTCTTCTAAGCTGTGACACAGAATCAGAATTGCCTAGACACGGTAAGACCTTGCTGTATCTACTAATGGTGGCTGCCAAAAAAAGCAATTACTAGAAATGAAAATCAAAATCTAAAGCAACTATACTGGAAGTTGTGAATTTAGTAACAGAGATAAAACAACTGGAATTGAGATCTTTAGGAAAAGGGTAGGAGCAAACTACATAGGAAAAAATGGGAATTGTGGGAACAATACATACAAGGGGGGAATGAGGCATAAGAAGCAGTAGGAATTAAAGGAGCTATGTAATGTTTGAGTGAGAAAGATTGAGTAGATTATAAGTGATGTATAATGTTTGCAACTGGGAGTGTGACAGTACGCTTTATGAAATATAATGCTTGCGACTAGGATTGTGTTGGTGTGGTTTGTTTTCATTTATATAAATGTATGATTGTCTATGTGGTACGTATTGGTTTAATGAAGATGTGTCTTGTTAAACAAAAGTAGGAATTGAATAATTTATGCAATATTGCTTAGGTTATATGATATATAGCAACTATATGTGAAGTATAATGCTATGTTACTATAGTTTAATTACTTTTATATGAATGTAACTTTGCCTGTGTCATAAGTAATAATTCAATAAGGGTGTTTGAAAAAAATAAATAAATAGAATGCTGCTATTCTGAACCAAGGAAGTAGTTTGGACAATGAATTGTGTAGTTTATTTTAAGTGAGGAAGATGGGATATATAGCATATAGTTACATATATACTTATATGTATGTTTGTGTGTGTGTGTGTGTGTGTGTGTGTGTGTGTGTGTGTGTGTGTGTGTGTGTGTGTGTGTGTGTGTGTGTATTTATTTATCAGAATACACAAGCACTGAAATACAGGTGATCAACATGAGCATTGTGAAAATCAACATAATGAAAAATCCACAACATAAAAAAAAAAGTACAGCAAAGCCCTACCACTAAATGTAGACATAATTTGTCTAAAGATAAGTTTAGGCAAATTATGTTTAGTTTGTAGATGTCATTATTTTGTGCTGACAAAAATCAGTCTCTCTGTGGCAAATCTCGTGGAGGAGGGTTTGTGCGTATATCAACAACAACTTCTGTACAAACTGTGAAGTAATTGCCTCTCACTGCTCAGAGAACATTTAGTTCATGTCACTAAAATGCAGACCATTCTACTTGTCTAGGGAATTAGCTGTTTATACCCCCCCCCCAGTGTTAATACCAACATGGCATTGAACATTCTGTATCTGTCAATAAATGACCTCCAAAATAAGAACCCTGCATTTGCCCATATAATTGCAGGTGATTTCAATCAAGCTGACTTAAAATCCATGTTACCCCATTACCATCAACATGCAAACTTTGCAACAAGAGGGGTGAACACTCTGGATAAGGTGTACACAAATGTAAAACTGGCCTACAAAGCAGTACCTTATCCACATCTGGGCAACTCAGACCATCTGGCCATCATGCTGCTTCCTGCATACACACTACTGCTGAAAAGGGACAAACCTACAACCAAACATGTAAGGACATGGCCTGAGGGAGCATAATTGGCACTACAGGACGGCTTTGAATGTATGGACTGGTCAGTGTTTAGAGATGCAGCTGTAAAGAACCACCATATCGACCTAGAGGAGTATACAGAATCTGTAATGGTCTCTATTTCAAGATGTGTTGATGACGTAACAGTCATCAAACATATCACCGTGCATGCTGGCTATCTGGTGAAGTATATGAGCTCCTAAAGGCACAAAATAATGCATTTAAATCAAAAGACAAGGATGCCCTATGAGAGGTCAGAGCAAATCTAAGTAGAGGTATAAAGGAGGCTAAGAGGACCTACGGATGTAAAATTCAGGGACACTTCTCTGACCAAAGGGACTCCAGACATCTCTGGCTAGGAATTCATGCCATAACTGACTACAGGTCTGTATCCTCCCCATGTGATGACAACACAGAATTTCTGAACAAGCTAAACACCTACTTCAGCAAATATGATATGGACAACAAACACTATGCCAAATAAGCTCCCTGTCACACAGGGTGAGGAGGTGCTATGTCTAATAACATCTGATGTTCTGAAGACCCTGAGGCGAGTAAACCCAAGAAAAGCAGCTGGTCCTGATAATATTATGGGAAGAGTTCTAAGAAACTGTGCTACCCAACTGTCCACTGTACTAACAGATATATTCAACACATCCCTGCAACTAGCCATTGTACCCAGTTGCTTCAAAAATACGACAATCATTCCCTTACTCAAAAAATCCCAACCGACAAGCCTAAATGATTGCCAGCCTGTTGCTCTTACATCAACAGTAATGAAGTGTTTTGAGCAGCTGATCAAGATCCATATCCCTCCAAGCTACCTGAACACTGGATACATTACAGTTTGCTTATAGATTTAACTGCTGCATGGCTGATGAAATAGCTATAGCACTTCATAAATCCTTGGCACATCTAGAGAACAAGAATTGCTATGTCAGAATGCTGTTCATTGATTTTAGTTCCACCTTTAAACCTGTCATCCCCCAGAAGGTGATATCAAAGCTGATCCAGCTGGGCATCAACACCCCTCAGTGTAACTGGATACTGGGCTTTCTGATCAGCATACCCCAAAAAGAATGTGTGGGAAATAACAGTTCAATCAGTATTACACTGAGCATGGGTGTCCCTCAGGGATGCGTCCTGAGTCCTCTGCTGTTCACCTTGTTAATGCACAACTGCATGGCCAAACATGAATCCAACAAAATCATCAAGTTCGCAGATGATACCACTGTCATAGGTCTTGTCAGAAATGGTGAGGAAACAGCCTACAGGGATGAAGCAGAGCATCTGATAAGTTGGTGCTACAGCAACAATCTGACCTTAATTGTAAGCAAGACCAAAGAATTAATAGTGGACTTCAGGAGGACTCAAGAGATAAATCAACCACTAGAAATTAAGGGGGTAGCAGTAGAAAGAGTCAAAACACCAAGTTCCTGGGGGTGCACATCTCAGATGTCCTATCCTGGTTGACTCATATTAGCCATACAGTGTAGAAGGCACAACAACGTCTGCACTTCCTATGGAAACTGAGGAAGGCAAACCTGTCTTAGTCCACCCTCAAAGCCTTCTACAGGGGGGCCATCGAGAGCATCCTCTCAAGTAACATCATAGTTTGGTATGGGAACTGCAAAGCATCTGACCGCAAGGCTCTCCTGAGGGTAGTGAGGACAGTGGAAAAAGTCATTGGTTCCTTGCTCCCATCCATGGCTGATCTGCATGAGACTCGGTGTGTGGGAAGGTTAGCAAAATAATTAACAATCCCACTCACCCTGCCCATGGCAAGTATTTCCACTTTTCTTGGGCAGGTGGTATTGCAGTTTACACTGCAAATTATCTAGACTGAACAGGAGCTTCTTCCCTCTATCCATAAGGCTGCTGAACTTGAATGCCAGGCATGACTGCGAATAATTAGATCAATATGCCACTTGCTATGAAGTACTGGCTATAGTAATCACTCTAGCAAATTGCTTCAATAACTGGTACAGTTAGCCTGATTTCTTATGCTATTACTTCCTAAATGTGCAATAGTCAGGACTGTGTCACCACACCATACATATGCAGTAGCAACATCAGAATATATCATACTATAGCTGATGAAGTGAAATATTCTAAGCAATCACAATGTGCAGTCATAGTCTTGCAGTACCTACTAATATAATATTGTCTGTCTTCCTATCTAATTGTGGTAATTTATTGTGTTGTTAACATTTTAATTATTACTGTATGTGCATTACTCTTAATGTCATTCAAACTATGTGTTCATTGTTATGCCTTGCATGGAGACCAAAGCAACGTAATTTTGTTCAGCTTGCACTGCTGTGTACATCTGATCGACAATAAAAATTATTCTGAGTTTGACTTAAGTAGTGTCACAGAAAGTGTTTTTCTAAGGTAATATAGACAGTTGGGATTGGGATAGGGTTAGGGTTAGAGTTAGCCCCTGCACCACCTTTCTAATGCATGCTAATCCTTACCCTACCCCTGTCCCTAACCCCAATACTACATCTTACCTTAAAAAACTATTTCCATAACGCCAGAAATACACAAGACACTCAGACACATACCACATATTGTAGAATACATGCACAACACTACTTCTATACCATTACCTAGCCCTTACTCTTTCCCTAACCTGCAAGTACTCACTCACACGTGCCCACTCCCTAATGTTGAAATGTCCTGCATTTCTAAAAGATTCAGCATTAAAATTCCAAACTCACATTTACCTTACACACACACACACACACACACACACACACACACACACACACACAAACACACACACACACACACAGTCTCCTTGCTCTCAATGAATTTCACATGCAGTTCATTCTGTCAAACAAGTGAAGATTCCACAAAGTGAATGACATCTATATATATATATATATATATATATATATATATATATATATATATATACTCCAACAAACTCCAATAAATATCACATTTTTATCCAGATAAAAAGTTTACTAGCTAGGAGGTTACAACCCACTGAAAAGAATCTGTTCATGTGAAGTTATTACTCTTTCGACTCCTCAGATCTATCCATTTTCTGCTCCAAGTTCAGAATGTAAGTACCATGTGATTTTGCAGTCTCCTAGCTGCTGTCAGTTTGTTTGAGCTCTGCTGTGCTGTCTTGTTCTGTTACTGCACTCCAGGTTAACCAACAGACTAGCCCATCATTTTATCTAATGTAAACTACTTTGTCACATATTCATAGCAGATGAGCATTCCAGATCCAGAATGCTTTTTCATGTACTGATTCCACCATAAACTCCATAACATCTAATTGCTTTTTAGTACAAGCAGCTAAATCATTCTTTTCCAACATGGCACTGCACCTTTTCCTACAAAAAGGATCTCACCAGTTCTCCAGATAAAGAACAGAGGACTTCTTATTGCTTGCAACAGAAACAGCAGTATGTGAAATGCTCAACAGTTTGTAAAAATTACAACAGACAAAATCCTTCTTTGCCACATATGGAAATAAAGAATGGAAAAAAAATCTCAAAATCCCACAAAAAAAGCAAACAAAGTTGTTAAGATATTACATGTGTAAGTGCTAAATGTAGGTAGGGTTAAGGTCACAGAGAAATGCATAAACATTTCAATACACCTTGCACTACCAATATACACAGATGTGGAGCTCTTACTAACAGTCTCTCAACAATGATTGCCATTATGAAGGGATGCATGGTGAAAACTTCACTTAGCAGTCTAGGAGATGCAATATGGCACCAGCAATAGCCAAAATATATGACACACCAACACGGTATTACATTGGTAATTTTTTTTTTTTTTTTATAAAAGAAAATATGATAAGTAAAAGAGAGAGAGAGAGAGAAAGAGAAATGTTTCATTTTTGAAAAATCTAGATTGGATAAAGCATTTAATGATTCACAGAACATTTCTGGGTCCTAGCGATTCAAGTACAGTGGGCAATGTCTTTCAAATAAGTAGAGTAAGGAGTGTTTCAAATACATATTTTGCATTCACAAGAGGCTTCAAGTTCAACAATGAAACATTGTATGAAAATGGAAAAAGTGCTTCACAAATAGAAGTGCTGTAGTTCCTTTATTCATATTGTAATAAATGTGGACATGCTAAAACTCTCTAAAGAAATCAGTATAGAAAGCAACCCAAAGCAGATTATAACCTCTTACGGGGTGGTATAAATAGCTTCATTGCACCTCTCCCCTCAGATGGAACCGGCAGCTATACCAAGTTCTACAGCAATGCTTTATACAAACACCTGTATGACTGCATTGACTCGGCCATACCTGCTAGGACCAAGGAAGAACAAACCTGCCTGGTGGACAACTGCCACTAACAGGCTTTACAATAATAATAATAATAATAATAATAATAATAATAATAATAAATTGCTGTCTAAGAGTAAGAGAGAGCAAGCCCTAAACTGGAAACACTCCCTCCTAGGCTTAAACAAGCAAATAAGACTTCTTGTGAAATCCTCCAAAGCAAACTACAAATCCAAATTAGCTTCCTCAACTAAGGACAACCATAACGCATTCTTTAGTTACATCTGTAACCTAAATGGAAAGGCCCAGATTTGTGCTGAACTGGTAGTTAATGATACCACATATACTGAGCCTGTGGACATAGCTAACCTATTGGCCAACAGGATCAGTGAAATCTTCACTGCCCTGTCCCTGCCACACGTAACCCATGACATCCTTACCACCTGTCCCCTACCTTGTATCACTAAAGAACAGGTCATAAATGCCCTCTCTAAGGCCACAAACACAGCATCTATGGGTCATGATAACATCTCAGGCTGCATCCTACATGGGCTCCAACAAGAATTAGCAACACCATTTGGTACTCTTTTCAGTCATAGTCCAAGCACTGGCTTCATCCTAGCTGAATGGAAAATGGCCACCGCTATTCCCTTGCACAAAGGTGGTGCTTCCACTGACCCTGGGAACTATAGACTTTTTAGCCTCACTAGCCTTATCTGCGAGGCCATGGAGTGAATTATCATGGACCTTATCAACAAAGATATAGGTAATCTCCAAACACTTGACCATACTCAGTTTGGATTTGTCAAAGGGAGGTTATGCCTATTAAACCTGATGGACTTCTTCAAGACAGACACCAAGGCCCTGGATGAGGGAAAATCTGTGGATACAGCTTACCTAGACTTAGTCAAAACTTTTGACACTATCCCCCACTCGGGCATCATTCAGAAACTCACCTAGCAAGGTTGTTGTTGTTGTGTCTTTCGGCTTTTCCTGGTTAGGGGTCGCCACAGCGGAACTCCGGTCCGCTAATGATTGGCAGCAGATTTTTATGTGCTGAGTTGCCAGCTCTGATGCACAACCTTCAACGAAGGTACGCCCATTCACGTATGTCTCCACACAGAAGACGCTCTAGCTGAGAATCGAACAGGACAACATCTTACTATGAGGTGACAACGCTACCACAGCACCACCACCGCAGACTCACCTAGCAAGGTATCAACCCTTATATCATTAGATGGGTCACTAACTGGTTCACTGATATAACACATATAGTCAATATAGGGGAATCCATCTCTGACAGCAGACCTGTAAGCAGTGGTGTTCCGCAGGGATCAGTCCTGGGACCTCTACTGTTTGGAATCTATTTCTCTGAAGTACAAGCAAAAACTAAAGGTATGTGGCTGAAAAAGTTTGCTGATGACTGCAAATTGGGAATGGTCATAGAATCTCCAAATGATGTCAACATCCTACAAGAAGGTCTTACACAAATACATGATTGGTGCCAAAGTCATGGCCTAAAACTCAAGGCAAAAAAAATGTATCATCATCCCTTTCAGTAAGAGCAATGTTCTTGCTAACTACAACATCAATAGCAACACCCTAAGTGCACATTCAGTGGTGTGAAACCTGGGAACACAGGTTGACAGCAGCCTTACCTTTGATCACCATGTCTGCAAAGTGATAAGAAGGGCATTCTATATTGATCATCTCATAAGTAAAGGCATTGCCTCTAGAAACAAAAATGTTATAATCTCTCTGTACTCTTCCATCATCAGGCCAATAAATGAGTACAACACCTCTTTTGGTATGTACTTTTCCAAGCACCTGCAGCAATTGGAGAAACCACAAAAGTTCCTCACAAGGCAAATTCAAGGTCTTCAGCATTTGTCCTATATCGGTCATCTGAAATCACTTTCACTGTATTCTGTTTCATACATACTACTCAGATGTGATCTCTACCTTGCATATAAGGTGATCTCTGACCCTGCTTTATTGAAAATATTCACAAGTCAAGTGGTACATGGGTTACTTGCTCTAAAGACCTTAACATGCCATGTGACATTAATAGAATCTGCTGGAGGGACAGATTTGTCTCCCAGAGGTTACCACACCTTTGGAGCAGCCTCCCATTTCATGTCAAACAGAGTACCTCATTGGCCATCTTCAAATGCAGTCTGGACAATTGGATGGGTAACCATAAACTCCCCCGGGGGTTTCATAAGTTCATAGGTTGGTACTAGGCTATCGGCCCTTATACAAGCCTAGCCATAACAAGATATTTCTTCCCACAATATTTACTTCCCTGGAACCCTTCTCTGAAGTACAAGCAAAAACTAGGTATGCAGCTGAAAAAGTTTGCTGATGACTGCAAATTGGGAATGGTCCATCCAATCATCAAGGTTCCTTTTGAAGAGGGCCAAGGAGGCGATCTGCTTGACATGTATGGGCAGTCTATTCCAGAGTATGGGGAGCATCTGGGTAAAGAACCTATCCCTCCAGCATGTTTTGTTCATTGTGATGACAAGGTTTAGATCCCTGGAGCGTGTGGCAATGAGGGATTGGGATTTCTTTAAGTGGAGCTTGTCCAACAGCTCAGGGTTTGACATGGCCTTGTATGTTAAGTAGAGATCGCCTCTGAGTAGATGATATGCCAACAGAGTATAGCTGAAGTTTTTTTAGATGGTCAGCATATGGCATCTGCTTTAGGCCTGTAATTCTTTTAGTGAGGTGTTTCTGCGGCCTTTCCAGCTGTTGCAGATGTCTTGTGAGGTACATACCAAATGGAGCGCTATACTCTATAATGGGTCTAATGAGGGATTAGTACAGTGGGACAATGACCTCCTTTTTCCTGGATGAAAAGCCCTTAGTGATGAAGTGTGCCATATAGAAGGATTTCCTGACTGTTGTGGCGATGCGGTTATCAAAGGTGAGACCACTGTCCACCTGTGTCCCTAAGTCTCTCATCACACTTTCAGTGTTTAGTGTACTGCCACCTATGTGGTAATTCATAGGTACATGGTTTTTCCCAAAGGGGATACCTATACACTTCTTGGCATTAAGCTTGAGCCCATGGCTCTGGCACCAAGTATCTGTTTCTGTAAGGCCCTTTTGTAGAATATCCACATCATTTGGGGATTCAATAATGGCTCCCAGTTTGTAGTCATCTGCGAACTTTGTTAGCCAGAGTCCCTTAGTGTTGGTCTGTACTTCAGAGAAGTAGATGCCAAACAAGAGCAGTCCCAGGACTGAACCCTGAGCTACTCCACTTGTCACTTGTCTGGAGCTGGATTTGGAGTCAGCTACTTTTACAGTCTGGATTCTGTCAGTAAGCCAGTTGGCAACCCATCGAGTGACGTACGGATTTATGCCCAACTTAGTAAGTTTATCTATGATTCCAGAGTGGGGGATGGTGTTGAAGGCCTTGGCGAGGTCCAGATAGGCTATGTGGACCACCTTACCCTCATCCACAGCTCTGGAGACTGATTTGAAGAAGTCAATCAGGTTCAGGAGACAAGATCAGCCCTTCACGAACCCAAACCGGGTGGGGTCCAGTGTTTGAAGGTAGCCAATGTCTTTGTTTATAAGTTCCATGATAATACGTTCCATGCCCTTGCAGATCAGGCTTGTCAAACTGATGGGTCGGTAGATCCTAGGATCCAAGGTGGATCCCCCCTTGTGGAGTGGGATAACTGTAGCTGTGCGCCACTCAGTGGGGACGAAGCCTGAGGTGAAGCTATGATTAAACATGACACTTACGTGAGGTGCCAGTTCATTTTGTAGTTCATGTAGTACACAGTCCAGGATGTCATCTGGTCCCATGGATGCTGTATTCTTAGCTTTGGAGAATGCGGTTTCTACCTGTGTGGCCATGATTACCGGAATTTGGCAATTTTTTGGTATAGAGATGGGCCCTTTAGGGGGTGAGAGGGAGGTGAAGTTGGCACTAAATCGATCTGCCAGGATATTGGCAATATCCTTGGGATCAGTATATTTAATGCCATTCTGTTCTAGCTCATATATGGGCATTGCCATTTAGATTCTTGACATAACTATAGAATGCCTTGTGGTTGTCTCTGGGATCTTTGGAAATTTTATTTTCGTAACTAGCTTTAGAGGATTTTATGAGGGATCTCAGCTTCTTACTGAGGCTGGTAAGATAGCTTTTTGCATCCTGGGATTTTCCTCTTTTCTGCAACAGTTTCTTCCTTCTGCTGTATAGTTTGTTTATGGCAGGGGACCGACAGATTGGCTTCCTTTTTTTGGAGGAGAGCATCTTGGTTCTATTTGGGATGGCACGATTCATGCACGAGTAGATGTGCTCGTACAGTGCCTTAGTGTGGGATTCGGCAGTCGAACTTTCAGATCCCATCTGCATGGGGGTCATGAAGTTTGTCACTTCTGACTTGAGTAGCATGAAGTTGGCTTTGGAGAAGTTTTTTATGGTACCCCTCTTGGACAGGGGCAATAGGTGTTGATCTTGGAAATAAGGGTAGAGCCTGGTGAGGCTTGTAAGGGCCCTAGGGCCATTAGCCTAGTAACTTCCTATGATCCTATGATACTATGTACTAGTATTAAACAAAAGGACATTGACCAACCCTGGACCTGCTAACCCCTCTTCCTTTGATTCTATGCTCAAGTACCCCTCCTCACCTCCTTCTCCTAGCATTCCAACAAAACACCTATCTCTGTAGTCCATGAACATAAGAAGTACTGTAAATAAAGTCAGGGAACTCCATGCCTGGATATCCCATCACTCTGCTGACATCCTAATTCTCTGTGAAACTTGGCTGAAACCCCACATTCCTGACAAGTACTTCCTACCCCCTGGCTACAACATCTTAAGACTCGACAGAACCCACAAAAAGGTGGAGGGGTTGGTCTTATGTTCTCCAACCACCTCACAGTTATGCCCCTACCTATCCCCACCCTCTCTGCCTCACCTGGTAAACTACTGATTGCTAAATGCAAAACAAATGCTTATATTATCACCATAGTTGCAATTTACATACCCCCTAATAACAATAGCCATGTACCAGAAAATATTCTCTCCTGGCTCACTCAGTACTTACCAAATGATACTATCATCTTGGGTGATGTCAACATAAATTGGTGGCTATCCCTCTCCTCAGATGCTCCTGACTCCTATATTAATTTACATGGTTTCTCCCTACTAATCTGCACTCCTACCCACACCAACAAATCATCAAATTCTACCTCTCTTCTTGAATGGATTCTAGTCTCTCATCCCCTTAAATATCACTTCCTTGAGAGACTGCTTGATGCTCTCAGTGACCACTGTCCAGTCAAAGTCTTTATATTCTCTCCACACTATACTAGATCACACAAGTTCATAGCCTGTAGCAAATTGTCCAACTCTAACTCTGATACACTTAATAACCATCTCTCTGCTATCAACTGGAACTTCCTTCAACTCCTACCCCTGAATGATGCCATTCAAAAATTCAATTCAATATTCCTTAACATTCTCAACTCCCTTGGTCCCTTGTGCACAGTAAGAGTAAAATATATTGTATCCCCTTGGCTTACACTCCCCACCCACTCACTAATGCAAAAAAAGACAAAAAACATGGAAGATCTGGTAGAAAACTAAACTCCCTACCCACCTCCAACACTGAACTTCACAACCTTACCAAGAAATCCATCAATAATGACAAAAAGAACTTCTATAATAACTTTCCCAATCCAAAATTTACAAAACCACAGAAATTCTGGCACACCATCAACCAAATTCTTCATCCTGGAAACCCTTCATCCCCCCAACCATGTCCTAATAACGCTCCACTAGAAACTGCCACTAACTTCAACTCCTATTTCATAGATACCATCAGTAAATTGATACTTCAAACCAACCCTAACCCAAATGCGAATAACCCCCTCACCCTTTCTACCTCCTCCAAGTCCTCTCCAACTTTCAAACTAAAGCCGGTATCCACTAACTACATTAGATCCTTGCTTCTTAAGCTTAAACCTTGCTCCCCCTCTGTCGATAACATCACACCTCTCTTTCTCCAGAAAGCTATAAACGTGCTTCCCTTCCCATCTCCAGTCTCATTAACTGGTCCATTACTGAATCTAAAGTACCTACTATTTGGAAACATTTCTATACCTTGCCCGTCCACAAGGGAGGTAACTCCTTTGAATTTTCCAACTTCATGCCCATTGCAATTCTATCCCCTCCTCTAAAATTCTTGAAAAATGTGTACACAAACAAATCCTTCACTTTCTCCTACAAGAAAATCTACTTACGTCCACTCAACATGACTTTCAACCTAAACATATCACTTCCACTGCTCTCATTTCCTTCATAAACACCATATCCCAAGCGAGAAACCATAATAAACTGATCTCTTGCTTATTTCTTGATCTCTCAAAGGCATTTGACACCATCTTCCACCCTCTCCTCCTGCACAAACTCTCTGAATTAAACCTCTCCACTCCCACTATCTCCTGGTTCAGTTGTTACCTCAGTGACCTACTCAAATCTGTCAAATGGCTCTCTGCTACCTCTCCTGTGCTGCCTGTCAAGATAGGTGCACCCCAAGGATCAATCCTTGGCCCATTACTGTTTAATATCTTTACCAAACTACTATATACCTCTTGCCCCAGGCATCACTGGTGCAATACACAGATGACTCTACTAATATCACCATTACAGATTCCCTGTCTGATCTAAATACACTGACACAGACTTCCTTCTTATCCATTGAAAGGTGGCTCACAAAAAACAGCTTATTCTAAATCCAAAAAAAAAAAAAAAACACCCACTTTTCATCCCCTAAAATATGAGCCATCTCAAATCCTCCTTTTTTATCTCATCCTTCAATATCACTACTATCTTAGTCAAATCGCACACCAAACTATTAGGGGTCATCACTGATGACCATCTCAAATTTGATCTCCGTGTCCTCAGCAACATTAAGAAAACCCACAAAAACTAGGACTCCTTTACAGGAACAAAAAATTTTTATCCAACAAAGTTAAAATCTCACTATCCCATGCCTACCTCCTACCCACCCTATTGTATGGATTCTCTGGCTCACAAATCCTTATTAAACTTCAAACCACTCTTCTAACAAAAGTTGAATTAAAAGTATATGTTTAAATGTCAGTGGAGCTACATCAAAAGGTTGTTTCACTTCAGGCAGAACATCTGGAGGAAGGTGCAAAATCTTGGCTTGGCATCACTATATAATTCCTATCTTAGTTTTCAATTATCTGTGAAAAGCTTGGCAGCCCTTGCTTTTCTTCCTGAAGAGGAAGTAATCCCTGCATTTAATGCACTCTGAAAAACAGTCCCTACAGAAGGAAGGGAATTACTGAAATATTTCATTGATTGGTAATTTTTAGGTAAAGTCTGGAAGTTTGCCACTAGAACTACAGTATCTGCCAGATTTCCTCCCTTGTTTAACATACAGTTTTGGAATATTTCTGAGTTAAACTCCTTGTTTTTGCCAAGAACTCAAAATTCTGTGGAAGTTTGATATAGTCGTTTGAAGTGTATTATTGGTTGCTTACAACAGATCTATCTGTGATGG
>NC_056745.1:606737032-606749532 GCF_019279795.1 Protopterus annectens
AAGGCAATCCCAAGCAAAACAAAGACTCTTTGTACCAAAGGCAAGCGTCCAGTCTGGTGGACCCCAGCCATAAACAAACTCTACAACAAAGGAGGAAGCTACTACAAGATAGAGCAAAATCCTTAAAAGGTAAGACACCCTTGATCACTATAAGTAAAACTAAGAGCTCTCATAAAATCATCCAAAGCAAATTTCGAGAGAAAAATAGCTAAAGACTCAAAAGACAATCATAAGGCCTTCTTTAGCTATGTTAGAAACCTGGGAGGAAACTCCCAGATATGCTCAGAGCTAGTTCAAAATGATGTGAAGATTACTGATCCTACAGACATTGCCAACATACTGGCTGACAGGTTCAGTGCAAACTTCTCCCCCCCCCAAAGGAGAGATATCTATACCAAGCGATTGCAGCCCCCAAACATCTCCAGCCCAAGTGAGAACTGCTCTCTCCAAAGCAAAAACACAGCATCCATGGGACCTGATGGTGTCCCCGGCTGTGTGCTCCATGAACTCAATGAGGAATTAAACCCACAGCTAGGACAGCTGTTTAATCAAAGTCTTACCTCTGGATCAGGGGTGGCGCACTGCAACTGTGGTACCACTTCACAAAGGCGGTGCCTCCACCGACCCTGGAAATTACCGGCCCATTAGCTTGACAAGCCTTATCTGCAAAGCCATGGAGAGGATCATAATGGACCTCATAAATAAAGACATAGGAATTTGCAGACTTTGGATCCAACCCAGTTTGGCTTTGTCAAAGGCAGATCATGCCTTTT
Organism: Protopterus annectens; assembly: GCF_019279795.1. Lineage (NCBI taxonomy): Eukaryota > Metazoa > Chordata > Ceratodontiformes > Protopteridae > Protopterus > Protopterus annectens. Next base: position 606,737,806 of record NC_056745.1, read on the forward strand.
AAACTTGGTTGACTTTTTGAAACAGTCACCAAAGCCATTGATGAGGGAAAGGCAGTCCATACAGCCTACCTCGATCTGGCTAAGGCCTTGATACAATACCCCACTCGGGTATCATTGAAAAACTCATCAGCTTAAATGTCAACCCATACATCACAAGATGGGTTGCAAACTGGCTGAGTGACAGAACCCACAGGGTCAGAGTTGCTGGCGCCATGTCAGACTCAAAGCCTGTCACAAGTGGTGTCCCACAGGGCTCAGTCCTGGGCCCACTCTTGTTTGGCATCTACTTTTCCAGTACAAGCAAACACAGGAGGGTTATGGCTGACAAAGTTTGCAGATGACTGCAAACTCCATAGTAGAAAACACATCTGATACAGATATCCTTCAGAAGGGTCTCACAGAAATGGATAACTGGTGCCAGAGCCACGGCCTAAAGTTAAATGCCAAAAATGCATAGTCATACCCTTGGCGAAAAACAAGGTTACCCCTAGCTACCAAATAGGTGGCAATCCACTGAGCACAGAAGAAGTTATCAGGGACCTGGGGACCCAGGTTGATAGTAGTCTGTCATTCGACACCCATGTAGCTAAAGTAGTTAGGAAGACCTTCTACATTGCCCACCTTATCATGAAGGGATTCTCATCTAGATCAAGGGAGGTCGTAGTCTCCCTTTACTCATCACTCATCAGACCAATGATTGAGTACAATGCCGCATTCGAATGTATCTGACCCGACACTTGCAGCAGCTGGAGGCCACAAAGTTCCTCACCAAAAGGATAAAGGGTCTCAAAATCTGTCCTATGCTGCCCGACTGAAAGAACTCCAGCTCTATTCAGTTGCTCAGAGGTGACCTTTGCCTAACATACAAGGCCATGTCAAACCCAGATTTGATGAATATGCTTCACCTCAAAAATCTAGATCCATCAGAGCCAGAGACTTAAACCTTGACACGGCTATTAATAGGGCGTGCTGGAGGGATAGATTCATCACCCAAAGACTCCCTATGCTGTGGAACAAAATCCCGGTACATGTGAGGCAGAGCACCTCGCTGGCCTTGTTCAAGAGAAATCTTGACCAATGGATGGGAGATCACAGATATACCCCAGGGATAACCTCAGTGTCACTGCTCGACAGAGGCACAGCAAAATAATGGGTATAGTTCCCCATACTAAAGGGGTGGCGTAAGCCACAAAACGATGGGCTAGGCTTGTAAATGCCCTCGGGCAGATAGCCTAGTATGAACCTATGAACCTATGAACCTATGACACTGTAAAACTCCACTGTCAATCATGAGCGGAGAGATGATCTGCTGTGGCAACCCCTAACTGGGAAAAAGCCAGAAGAAGAAGACTTCAGCTAAGTATTTATTTGGCTTATATTGTTTGTCTAATACACATACACTGCATAGCTTTTGTAAACAAATTCATCACATGCTTAAAACCGTTTATCCTAAATATTAAAAAGTAAAAACTAAACAAGTGCTTTGGTTATATATAGCTGCATAATCAGATTCAGTAATTGGTTATTTACATAATCCAATTCAATCCAGATAACTAACAGCATGTAAAAATGATTTTGACAATTTCCAGAGCCTTTATAAATACTATATGAGCTGCTTGGCTGCTCGGACAAGAATTATTCTACTCAAGAAGAGAATACAACAGGGAACCAAGTGAGTGCTATGTCTACAATGACATTTCTGATTCTGTAACTTCACCAGGAGATTAAGGCAACCTTTGCGTAAACAACTGTCTGTACTGAATTATTTATTGCCACCCCTGTGGTAAGCATGTTTTTAAGTGTTCATAATGGCATTTGAAAAGTGTTAGGTAATTATGTATACTTTGTCCTTGGAATGCAGAAGCTATAAAACCAAGAAAACAGTGCAACAATTACAGTACTGGATTTGAAATATAGTTTCAGATGATGGGCCAAATGACAGAACTCACATCAATGGTTAAATGTAAAAAAAAATGATATTTGTAAATGTTTTCAGCAGGGAATATCATTGATAGCATCACAGATAATGAAATTTATTGCAGTTAACTTGTAATATGGTCTTAACCCACTTGCAGCAAGGATCCATTTCAGTAAAGTCAGGTTGTATGACAATTTTCCCAAAATGGAAATAAAAAATAGTTTAGCTGCTGCAGACCATGATATGGCAAATGGCTCTGCAGTACCTCAGCCCTTCTGAATTTGATAGTTTATCACTGTCTTCCAGGAATGAGGCAGTTGAAGAGCTTTGTAGAACATGTAAAGCCTACACATGCTGGTGAACATGCTGAATATGGTGGATGTAAGAGAAAAAAAAGCAACTATTAAATACTAAAACTATTATCTTGATACATGTAATATGGCACGGAAGGAACTTGTGACAACACAAAACATTCTTCCTAAAAAGAACTTTGCCTTGAGCACCATAAGAAGGAGGGGCAGTTCTGACAGAGGCTATTGATGATTAATTTGTGAAGGATGCAGCTGAATTAAATTTCACTGAATTCTCTACTTACAGCTGTAATGCAGTCACAGTACACATCAAGTATTAGTACTACCTGTTTTGAAATACAGCAGCACTTAATACTTATTCAGAGAATCAAGCAGTGTGGACTCTTCTCTCACTGTGAGGGTTCTATTACATATTACATTGGCCCAGCAGTACATGCTCACTTGTAGGATTACTACGGATTTATCTCCTGTTTGTTTGTTTGTGTCTTTTGGCTTTTCCTGGTTAGGGGTCGCCACAGTGGAACTCCGGTCCGCTAATGACTGGCAGCTGATTTTTACGTACCGGCTTGCCAGGCCTGACGCACAACCTTCAACGAAGGTACGCCCATTCACGCCTGTCTCCACGCAGAAGACGCTCTAGCTGAGAATCGAACCGGACAGCATCTTACTGTGAGGCGACAACGCTACCGCAGCACGGATTTATCTCCTGTATGTCTTCTAAAACCCAACCGAGGTGTCAACTTCTAAGTAAAACCCATAAGTACAACGATGAAGACATTTATTCAACCTAAATTTACAAAAGAGGTATAATTAAAAACTAAAGACAAATGTTGGTAGTTTTCTGTACATCATGATGTTTAAGGCAGCCCTGTTAATTTCCTGAAGTATAGTTGAATTGTTTGTGCATGGTACATAAAACACCAATGTGTTTGAATGGCTTCATTTCTAACAAGAATGTGGTAAGACATATTTTGGAATGACAGAAAGCTTTAACTTTGATTCCATAATCACTTGCAATTATTTGTAGGAGAAATTTTGGATAAGTTACAGGAAATATGAGGTCCAGTGTAAAATAATGCTATAAACTCATGCTTTTGAAGAACAGGACAGAGTGTATCTAGTCTAAAGGGAAGTAATAGTCTCAGGATAAATTACCCATTTTTGTACTGTTTTAGAGCTACAATGAGTGCATTCTACTCTCTTCAAAAGCTACTCATCATGAGTAATATATTTTAAGAAGCTTGTAGAAATTTGTTGTGATGAAACAGATAGTTCAGAGCAGTATTCAAAGAGCCAGGGAACAGCCTGTGTGTTTAAAGTAGATTTAGAGTAAACCTAGATGTAAACTATAAGGGGAATGCCAGGTGAGCAACAATATACTGTAACTTCTGGTCATGCTGGGACTGAATGTTATGAGTTTCATATGCTTGATGTATGCATGAATCACAGAAGCCCAAAGAGCACACTCCACTGGCTCAGAAGGAGGATGGCAGACTCTGTACACTATACAGTCCTTATGGAAAACAGATTATAAATATATATATATATATTTTTTTTTTTCCAAACTTTATTAAAATAAAAAGTGTAGGACTGGGATGAGGCAGTGACACATTCAGAGAAGACTGTTGATGTAGATATTCTTAGGAAACACATAATTACCTTTTACCCTGCTTAGGAAATCTCAGAGAATCAGGGAAAAGAAAGAAAGTAAGTAAGAGCGTAAATACCCAAAACAGAAAATGAACTGACCAGACAAGAAATGCTGGAATGTTACCCCATGGTCGTAAAGACTATCTATAACAGAAGAAAATGAATATATGTGAATACATTTTCTACAGTCTGATAAGACACCTGTGTTAAATGGATTAATAGTATTAACTAAGATTTAAAGTTAAAATTAAGAAGATAAAATTTGTCATGTGATTTATGTCATGTGATCTGAATTTATATATAAAAAAGTATTTAGAATGTATTCTGCTCAGATACCTGGAAAAGCACTTGCTGTGACAGCTTGTACCTTTTATCTTTTTATTATTTTAATAAAATTCTTGAGCCATTTAATTACTGTTTTAAAATGACATAAAAGCCATATACCCATATATAATATATGATCCCCTTCTTTTCTAAATTATATATTGAGTGTGTGTGTGTGTGTGCATTTGTCCATACATTGATATTTTGGACTGATTGGAGCTTTGAGCCCTGTTCTGCTATTCCCTTTTGTTGTGAATTAAATCAGTGACACTGGAAGATGGGCTGATTAGTGTGTTTGTGTTTCTTTCTTTTCTTTTTTTTGGTTTTTTGTTTGCACCTGGCTGTTCAATGCTAATTTTCCGAGAAGTTGACAGGATAAGTGGGATAACACCAGGAATTTATTCAAAAATATTGGACTGCTTAATTGGACTGCTGCAGTGATTGTGAGAAAGTTTTGGTCAGGAGGACTTGCTTTCAGCTTCTGCTCTCTTTGGACTTGATTGAATCTTCTTTTGCTAACTTTGGATTTTGCTATGGCTATATGGAAGAAACTTTTGTGGTCTCACTGCCTTGACTAGAGGGTCAGTTAATGCTGCTGACTATATATGAGAGGGTCTTAGAGGCTCCTTTGGTTGATTTTTTTCTACAGATCCATTTTGGGGTTCTGAGGCTAACTAGCTCTCTTTTAAGACAATTTAAGTATCATTTTACTGGAAGCTTTCTTGTTTTTATATACTATTAGATTATTCCATCCAGCCATCTTTTGCTGTTGGGTCACAAATTAATCTAGATTTTTTTTAATTGCTACTTTGATACTTTGCTAGCTGCTTTGTTCCATGTGGCTTTGTCACTGACAACCTAGAGGCTGAGCAATATTTGCATGACCTTATTGTGTCTGGATGGGATGGTTAGTGCATTTTCATGTTTGTGATCCATTGTCAAGCCAGAAATCTGCCATTTGCTAATTCGTATATTGAGGACTGGAGCTTTTTTAACTCTTCATTCTGTGCTGCCTTGAGTGCAGCTTGTTACTTTGGCCTAGGCCTAGTGTTTCTGTAGGTTGGCAGTAAGCATTGTGGGCTTTTGCTCCTGAGGGGAATGAAGTGAACCCTTTCTCTAATACTCCATATTTTGAGACATTTAAGCAGTTGTTGATGTTGGAGCTTAATATTTATTATTATAGTAGTTTTAATTTGATTTGGTAATTTATGGCTAGGCTATTTAGTAAAGCCTTTCTCTCCTAGAATATATTATTTCATTTTGTTTGCCTTTCATTGTTGTTTGTTTTTTTCATAACTATTTTATTATGGTATTTTTTTTAATCAATGTTTGCTTGCCTTTACTGAGACTGAGATATGTTGTTCATTTAATATTAGCAGCAATAGCTTTTTCCAATTCCAGACCTTGTATTGGACCTTCACCCTTTTGGTTCTTTATTTGTTGATCCTTCTGTCTCCAAAAGATCTAAGAGAGGTGGAAATGCAAAGACCTATAGAGCTGAGATCAAGACACTCTCCTTTCCCACTGGTTCTGAGCTAGGTAACTGTGTCAGAAGTAGGATTGCTCATCACTGTGCAGTAATGAAATACCACAGGGATAGGGGCTCTGTATGCCTAGTGGTAGAACCTTTGTAGACAAGCATTCATCTCCAGCTGATGGTAGAACCTTTGTAAACAAACAGTTATCTCCAGCTGGTAGGCAGGACATGTCTCCTTCATGTACTTAGAGAGGCTTTTTGTGCAATGCCAGGTCAGTCAGAAACAAGCTAAGTATTATATCAAAATGACTTTGCCTTTTTTATTAATTTTTGTTTGGGTTGAAGCTTTGAATTCTTTTTTCCATCTGTTTGATGCTTCAGTCAGTTGCAACTTGGGGACACATGGTCAAGCTCCAAAATATTTTTGAATATACGTGTTAAATACGTGTTAAAGAACATTTGAAACATTTAAAATGGTGCTGTCATTAGGACGAAGTCTTATATATATTTTGAAGTTTCATATGTTAAATCCTAATGGGATAAATGTTCTTTTAGACTGAAGATATTTAATTGACCTGCTGTGCTTAGTGCATTCATTAGTTGGTTTACCTATCTATTTTTTAATGTTCTACTTCTAACTCACAGGGAATATTTCATACTGAGATAGTAGTATTTTATCTTAAAAAAATACATGTAGACTTTTTGCCACTGTATCATTTTCTGTTGTACTTTGCAGTCATTTTGCAAATAGTCAAGACAAATATTATAGATCAATAATCTGCTGGATGTATTCTGACTGCTGAAAGAGAATAGCGTCTACGTTTATGCCACCGATTCTTATTTTGCTATAACAAAATAGTAATCCCACACACATTATATCTGAATATGTTAGACATGATACACATAGGGCAGCAAGAAACAGCAAAACAGCAATCCCACACACATTATACCTGAGTATGTTAGACACACATGATACACATAGGGCAACAAGAAACAATAAAATAGTAATCCCACACACATCATACCAGAGTATGTTAGACATGATACATATAGGGCAATAAGAAACAGCAAAATAGTAATCCCACACACATTATATCTGAGTATGTTAGACATGATACACATAGGGCAGCAAGAAACAGCAAAACAGCAATCCCACACACATTATACCTGAGTATGTTAGACACACATGATACACATAGGGCAACAAGAAACAATAAAATAGTAATCCCACACACATCATACCTAAGTATGTTAGACATGATACATATAGGGCAATAAGAAACAGCAAAATAGTAATCCCACACACATTATATCTGAGTATGTTAGACATGATACACATAGGGCAGCAAGAAACAGCAAAACAGCAATCCCACACACATTATACCTGAGTATGTTAGACACACATGATACATATAGGGCAATAAGAAACAATAAAATAGTAATCCCGCACACATCATACCTAAGTATGTTAGACATGATACATATAGGGCAATAAGAAACAGCAAAATAGTAATGCCACACACATTATATCTGAGCATGTTAGACATGATACACATAGGGCAATAAGAAACAGCAAAATAGTAATCCCACACACATTATATCTGAGTATGTTAGACATGATACACATAGGGCAGCAAGAAACAGCAAAACAGTAATCCCACACACATTATACCTGAGTATGTTAGACACACATGATACATATAGGGCAACAAGAAACAATAAAATAGTAATCCCACACACATCATACCTGAGTATGTTAGACATGATACATATAGGGCAATAAGAAACAGCAAAATAGTAATCCCACACACATTATATCTGAGTATGTTAGAAATGATACATATAGGGCAATAAGAAACAGCAAAATAGTAATCCCACACACATTATACCCGAGTATGTTAGACATGATACACATAGGGCATCTAGAAACAGCAAAATAGTAATCCCACACACATTATACCCGAGTATGTTAGACATGATACACATAGGGCAGCAAGAAACAGCAAAATAGTAATCCCACACACATTTTATCTGCGTATGTTAGACATGATAGACATAGGGCAGAAAGAAACAGCAAAATAGTAATCCCACACACATTATACCTGAGTATGTTAGACATGACAGACATAGGGCAGCAATAAACAGCAAAATAGTAATCCCACACACATTATATCTGAGCATGTTAGACATGATACACATAGGGCATCTAGAAACAGCAAAATAGTAATCCCACACACATTATACCTGAGTATGTTAGACATGATACACATAGGGCAACAAGAAATAGCAAAATAGTAATCCCACACACATTATACCTGAGTATGTTAGACATGATACACATAGAACAACAAGAAACAGCCTACTCCCCTTCCAGGGGTGTAGAGGTCTGAAACAGCATCCCTGGGTGGGCGTTAATTACACATTAACACACACCTTGTTGGGCATTATTGCTTAGAGATCTAACAAAATAAGGTGCTTGGTGCTAGACACCTTTCAGTCTATATTGTTTTGCTTTGTTTAAAATTTCTTTCTGCTCTTGTGGTGTAAGCACCTCTCTTTTAGGAAATGCTGCTCTAAATACAGTCTTTTTTTTTTTTTAATTATTATACTCCTTGCTCAAGTATACCTCGCTCCCATCAAATATTTTCAAGGTAGTGACAAGGCACGGGATTTGTTATTGCTTTCTTATGCAAGGGTTATAGATTCTCAGCCTGTTTGTCTGTCATCCAAGAATATTTTACTCTCAACAGTCACTGCATTTCCAAAGCTCCCAAACCTTCTAATACTCACTGTCTGCTATAGTCCTCACTATATCACAGGATAGTGAATTTACTCAAGTTTACTCTCAAACTATGGCAGCTTCTCTGGAACTAGTCACTAACTTCATCACAGAGCAACAATGTGGTATCACACAAGAGACTTTCTACCACAGTGATTAGGAACACACATTGAAAAAAAAAGGATGGTACTAAAGGTGGAGTACATAAATGAGATTCTGTTCAGACTGGACCTCTTCTTCTAATTTTCTCTGAGTACAAGAGAAGATTACTTTGTTAAGATTTGTTGAGTTTTATTTTGTTACTTTACATTCTATCAAATTTGCATGTAGTGCACTTCTGAACAATCCAAGCAGATTTAGAAGAACAGCTTCAAAACTGGTAAAAAAAATCCAGCCATTGTTACTGAACATTTTCAGTCCTTTCATCAGGATATTATTAATAGAAAATGTAATTTCTGTAGAAAGATGACTTTCTAGATCACAGATATGGATGATGGCAAACTGGGCAGCTGTTCTAACTGGCAGTACTAGAAACTGGGAGCACTAGCCATCCCAGTGGCATTGGTAATATAAACAAAAGTTGAGATGGCTGAGTATATTTTTTCCTGTGGTAACTGATAGTGTAATCATACCTATATTCATAAAGATAACATAATTCTTTATTCCCAGCATAATATATTACTACCAGGGTACCCTCTATTGTCTCTACAATATAAAGCTGACATTATGTGAATGAACGTGTAGTCAGGTTAATTTACTCAACTTGAGGATCTTGCTGAGGAAAGCCCACCACTATAGGAGATACAATATACCAGGTATAAGAACAACAATGGAGTGACCAAGGCATCAAAAGTTACTGAACCCTTTACCATAAAAACGTTTTATTGTTGACAACAGAATTGTGGTAAGCGCTTTCGCATAAGAGCTTCCTCAGACCATAAAACAAACACACACAATACATTTTATATACAAAACTTTGAATCCAGGTCCCCCAATGATGGAAAGACATCAATTAGTTCAAAGAAAATCTTAAAAGCACAGTGGCATAAAAAATACATATGGTAATAAAAAAGTTAAAAAATTCTGCTTCACCAAAAATATCACAAAGATATAAAATATTATATAATGTCATATTACTATTTACGAATCCTGCGTTTTTTCAACAAGGGCTTCAAAAAAGCACTCTCATTGAGCCCACTACCCCTATCAGTTCTCAAAATAATCATCCAGTTTGTCTCCCTATATTCCGTATGATTACGGATGTCACCTGCTCTAACTGTTGGTGTTATAATCTCAATGACCCTGAAAATAAAAGAATGCATCTCACCAAACTCTACAACATGTTTTGATAAAGTATTGTGTTCCGATCGTACTCTAATGCTATACATGTGTTCCCTCATCCTCTCACATAGTGATCTATTTGTCTTCCCAACGTAAAAAGACTTGCAATGGATACATTCAGCTAAATAGACTACATTTGGGGTCCTGCAGTTAGCATCCGTATGAAAAGTAAATTCTCTATGTAAATCAGGAAGATAGAAGGAGGTAGAAGTATTGATCAAACCACAAAAATTACAACTGCCACATGGCTGTGTGACCCCTACTCTAGTGAAATTCATCTTGGAATCCATGCCATGGCATAATAGCCTCTTCAAATTTTTCCTGTTTCTGTACAGGAACAAAGGTCTGTCACCAATTATGCCACCAATTGCTGAATCTACCTGCAAAATGGACCAATGCTGCCTAAAAAGTTCAGTTAATTGTCTGTTGTCTTGTGTATAAAACAAGGAAATCTTCACAAATCCCCTTTCATCAGAAGAATCCTCGAGTGTACTCACTGTCGCCTCAATGGCAGGACCATAGTATAAGGCTGCAATGCCCTTCCTGAGAGACTTAAGATCAGACCAACTCTCAGAGATCTCCTCCTTGCCATATCCCCTCTCTAACAATCTCTGTTCCAAAGACATAATCTCAGATTGAAAACCTTCTGTTGTAGGATTCAACCTGGACGCTCTAATACCCTGTCCACGCATTAAATTGTGAAAAATATAATTGGGATGCATACTTGACCTACTCAAGAAAGTATTCTTAAAACAGGTTTTACGAAAAATACCAGTGTTGATGATGGAACCATCTAACGTCTCTATAAATAATTCCAAAAACTCAATATGGGTACTGGAAAAATTCATAGTAAAACTCAGACACTCACTCAAACCATTCATAAGATCATAAAAATGATTCAGCTATAGTTCCATTCCAAATAAGGAACAAATCATTGATGAAATGTCAGTAAAACACCACATTGCTCCGAAATTCCTCCAGCTTAAACAAAATAACATTCTCCCAATGTGCAAGAAACATGTTGGCGTAGCTATTGGCACATGAAGTGCCCATACTCACGCCATGTTTCTGAATATAAATCTCTCCATAAAATGTGAAGAGATTGTTCTCTAGAATAATTTCCAAAAAATAACAAATAAGCTCAATTTGAGTAATCTGGTATCCACTATTAACCTCAAGATATTCATGCACATATCTCAAACCCAAATCATTAGGAATCATCGTAAAAAGAGACTGAATATCCATAGTAACAAAAAAAACTATTTTCAAGGCCATGTAATCCTTGCACACATTCAGTTCATGTAATCCTTGTACACTATAGGAGATATGTTGAATGAGTTACAAAAGCAGTGCACACAGCATTGTCTGAGACAACTTTTCACTAATGATACTTAATTCTGCTGTCTCTTCAAAGAATTAAGCCAGTGGCAGCTGTTTTCGTGTTCTTCTAGCCACCTTCATCAATTTAATATCAGTGTGAATAACAAACTGTTAAATGTTGGTCCATGTTGACTGCTTCATCCTGTTGCATAGCAGAAAAGGTGCACCGATGATTGGCTGACAGCAGTTCCTAGGATACATCTGCTACAGAAGTCACAGCTAAGTCTTCCTGTTGAAGCATTGTAAGGTCACCATAGTAAGTCTATCATAAGGAAATAGAAGAGGTCACAAATTGCAGCACCATCTATTTAATTAACAAAATTGGCCAGCTGAAATAATGAATTCTCAAAATAATATGGGGACTCCTGAAATATACAGATGGATGAAATTTAGATTTAGATTTTTCATGTTTCAGGAGAAACTGAAAGCAGGCCAGTCTTTGCAGAAAATAGAATGTGGAAAAATGTGTGTAGCCGGAGAATCTTTAGATCAAAGGGTGCCATTAAATTAAGTCTTAAGAACACTCCCAAATCACAGAATTCTTAAC